>NW_028328302.1:0-300000 GCF_048544385.1 Mastigoproctus giganteus | reverse complement strand
TGTTTTCCAGGCTGCTGCTCATTCCAATAGAAGCAGTTCATGAATCACTTTCTCCTCTGACAGTGGCTACTGTTAATCTATTAGTCCTTATATCCCCCAATCTAGCAGTTTTCCGACCCACCTAACACTGCCTCGATAGCATCAGCAAACATTCTTGCACCCTTTCTATTTATTTGTATCCCATCCCTGCAGAAGCAGTCTCTCCTGTTAACAAGTACAGACCAGGCTGAAAAAAATTCTACCCCTTGAGCCCTGCACAATCTTTCCAGGGCCGAATTGATCGACAGGGCTCTCATCATATACTCCCTCCTATCGTGTCTGGGCAGAATTGCAGACACTTTCAAATTCAATCCTAATTCACGGCTTTTTTCATCAGTGACCTGTACTTGTTAAGTAATTCCGCCGGTCTCCTACTCTTAATATCATTAGTGCCTACGTATACAACTATATCACCTTTTGTGCCCTTAAAAGATGATATCCGCTCTACAACGTCATCAGCGCATTCTGCCTTGGGGGTTGCCGCTGTGTTGCGCAATGACCAAGTGCAAGCTCTGGCATTGGTGTGGGTAGCTGAGAGCTTGATGGGCCCTTCACTTGTAATCCTTCGAGGGCATCCACCCTGTCCTTCAAGCTCTCAAATATACAGTTCTGTTTACTCTAACGGAAGTCTGACTACTGATTGGCTCTTCATGGTTGAAGCTATCACAGAGAGACTTTTCCCTGATTATCACCCAGAAAACAGACACAACCGAACAAGCTCAGATAAGGTTCGTTAACGGATCTTACAAGGGATCAAATGACACGGAACTATTTAGTCTAGATGAACTTGCACTTGCAATTTTTAAAATCAATCTACAAAAATGTCCTGGAATGGACTTAGTTGAAAATGCGGCAATCAAAAGATTTCATCAACATTTTCCACATATATTGTTGAATGTTTTCAACAAATGTCTATTAGAAGGGACTTTTACAAATTTTTGGAAGATTGCGTTAGTAAAGATGCTCAGAAAGCCTTGAAAATTGGCAACGGATTAAAAGGCATATCGCCCAATATCCCTTCTAGGAAATCTTGGAAAGCTTTATGAGAGATTATTAGCGCCTAGGATGCAGAAGGTTTTGGCTGCAAGTAATATGATTTCTAATTCACAATTCGGCTTTGAGAAAGGCTCCTCCACTGAAGATGCCATCAGAAATTTGGTGAATCTATGTAAAACTACGGAAAAGAAATATATGATGGTTGTTTTTGTTAACTTTGAGGGCGCTTTCGATACACTCTGGTGGGAGAGCGCCCTCAGGTCACTTCGAGAGGCAGAATGTGATGATTTACTATATCAGGTTATTCGATCTTATATTTCAAATAGGCAGATAAAAGTCATCTCGCAACACTTGGTATTTTCAAAATTCATTTCCAGAGGATGCCCACAAGGCTCGGTCCTTGGGCCTATCCTCTGGAATTCTGTTTTAGACCAATGGTTACTAAAAGAAAGTCAAATTTGCAATAAAATAGCATATGCCGACGATTTAGTGCTATGCATACTAGACAGGTCAAGATTTTTGCTAGAAACACATGGGAAAGAAATCCTGGATGAGATGCTGGAATGGTCTACAATAAACAAATTAAAATCTCTGAGACGAAAACTAAAATGATGATCTTCAACAATAAACTGGATTATAACAGACCTCCTAAACTTCATATTAACAATGTCCAAATTCCTCCTGATTTTCTCAAAATAAATATCTTGGTCTCTTAATTGATGATAAATTTTATTTTATCCCCCACGTAAAGAACTTAGCTGAAAAGATTAACAAGTTTACTGCCAATGTGATTAGGCTCTCAAGAGCTGAATGGGGTATACTTTGGCATTATATTATAAGGCTATATTTTTGGCAATTGTAGTATATGCGGCTGCCATATGGTTTCCTAGGGTTAATCACGTCACAGTGAAGGCCAAACTGTTATCATTGCAGAGAAAGATGATATTGGCAACACACAGATGCTGCAGAACAACATCAACTAATGTTTTACAAGAGATCTCAGGTTGTATCCCAATTGACCTTTATGTGGCATGCCGAGGCATGATTTAAAGAAAGGTTTGGCAACTGAAACCCTCGACGTTGTAAGTAATCTGGCCATGGACATTGGGCAGGAGAAAATTAATCTTTGGACAAAATTCACTGAGAAGTGGAAATACAGATGGCAATCCAGTGAAATAGGACTCGCTACCAGGGAGTTTATTGAAGACGCAACGTTTGCTGTAAATAAGAAAGTTATGGGATGGTTTTATCCTTCAATGACAACGTCGTATTTAATAACTGGACATGGTCCATTGCGGGATAAATTGTGTAAATCTGGACTTGAACCTTACCCTTTGTGTTTTTGTGAGGCAGTAGAAGATTGTTCTGCTTTATTGCTCGGCTTATGACGACTTCAGACAAGAACTATTTAAGAGCACTCAACCTATTAGGACTGATCTCCTCGATATTTTGATTCAAGTTGCCAAGAACTTTGCAGCATCCAATCCTTTTCTGACAAGGTGTTTAAAAGAAGACGCACCTCGTTTACTAATTCTAGAATTGGACAGTAGTATTGACGGATGTATTCATGAACTTATATTTCTACCTTACAACTGTTAACTTAGAAACTAAATGTTGTGTTCTTAAATTAGAAATAATATAGACTGTATAAAATGGTATTAACTATACATAATTTTTTTTTACATAGAATTTTTTTATTTATTAATTTTTTTGTTTATTATTATTATTATTACTAATACGTAGGTTAGTGCAAATGCATCATTTTAACATAGCTATCTACCAAAGTAGTTAAGTTAATTAATTAAATTGGCATCGTTTTGGTTGCATCTCATATTGTGACTGCCTTCACAACGAGTTGCCATGGTATTGTACTAACTCGAACAAATAACACTTCACCAGTGGAGAAGACTATTGTTATTTATTCTCATATTCGAGGTAGTACAATACCATGGCAACTGTCACTAAGTTTACTTTGTGAATCTCTTTAAACACTTAAGGTTATCTTCTTTAACAGTTAATTTTTAAAAGTTTTATTCTGTTAACGCTTCTTATTCTTAAAATGAGAGTTTTTCACAATTTCCAGAGCGATAGTTAGAGCGTGATTCGTGATAGTATCAGTTCTAAATATCAGTGCCAAAATCACAGCTCCGAGAACTACTTCCGCGAATATGCGAGCAATACATGGGTTTAAAAAGGATGTTTCTCTAATTGTGTGTGGAGTTAATGTACATGTGATTACTATCTGTTTCTCGGTACACTGCAAACACGTGTGATTGGTTAAAATAGAACCTCGTGTTCGTTTCCGATATAATCGAGCGTGTTTTTCAATCAAAACTCAGGCGAAAAATAAGAATTTCCTCATTTGGTTTTAAACGAAAAATGTCCATTATAATTTTGGATCTTTCATAAAAACGTATTCCCATGAGTGCCCTGTCGATCAATTCGGCCCTGGAAAGATTGTGCAAGGCCCAAGGGGTAGACTTTTTTTCAGCCTGGTCTGTACTTGTTAACAGGAGAGACTGCTTCTGCAGGGATGGGATACAAATAAATAGAAAGGGTGCAAGAATGTTTGCTGATGCTATCGAGGCAGTGTTAGGTGGGTCGGAAAACTGCTAGATTGGGGGATACAAGGACTAATAGATTAACAGTAGCCACTGTCAGAGGAGAAAGTGATTCTTGCACTGCTTCTATTGAAATGAGAACCAGCCTGAAAAACAAGATGCATGATATTTCAGAGACTGCTGGGAGTCATTGCGGTACAAGTAAACACATGGGTTGTGTTAGGGTAGCTAAGAATAGAAATAGGTGCATGTATACTTGCGTGTACATCAATGCTAGGAGTTTGGTAAATAAATTTGATGAATTTGAGGTATTGCTCAAAACATCAAAGGCAGATATTGTTGGGATTTCAGAGACGTGGTGTCACATAGATATAAAGAATGCAGAACTGGAGTACAATGTCTACAGAAAGGATAGACACGATAGGAACGGAGGAGGGGTTATGCGATTAGTTAAGAAACACACAAAATCCAAGGAAGTGAAGCCGGTCGACATCGCTCGACAGTGCAGTGTCGAGTCAGTTTGGTGTGACATAAGCATTGGGAGATCAAAATTGAGATTAGGAGTGTGCTACAGGCCTATTGACTCTGATGAGTATAATAAGAAACTGCACGGGGAAATAGAGAGGGCCAGTAAATCAGAGAGTATATAATGGGGGATTTTAATTTCCCAGATATTGACTGGAATTTGTGGGTTGGTCACTCACACACTAGCAAGGCTTTTGTGGATTTATTGGATGATTGTTTTCTACATCAGCCTGTTCGGGAGGCAACTAGAGGGAGTAATACTCTTGATTTGATTATGAGTAGTGATTCTTCATGCATTAAGAATCTACAGATAAAGGAACCACTAGGTGGCAGTGATCACATTTTGCTGAAGTCGGATTTACTCAAAGAGGTAACTACCATTAGGGGAAAAGGGAAGGGTTATTGCTTTCGTAAAGGCGACTACGATGGACTGAGACAGTATTTAAATTCTATACAGTGGGACCAACTGATGATGTTACGAAAAGCAAATTCAAAATGGGAAGCATTCAAAGAACTTATCTTGGAAGCTACTAGGCTTTACATACCAACCTAGAAATATTGATCAAGGTTTAGGCCTAAGTGGATGTCAGATGAACTAATGAGACATGTGGCAGGGAAGAAAAATGCATGGGATACATATAAATTAACACGTGACACAGAAGCCTATGATAGATGCAAGTTGATCTGTAACCAAGTTACAAAGGAGGTTAGGCAGCCGAAGGGAGCTCACCAGAAATCTTTGGCAAGGGATGCGAAGAAAAACAGCAAAGAGTTCTTTACTTATGTAAACTCTAGAAGGAAGGGGATGAATCAGATTGGTCCACTTGATATCGATGGTTCAACTGTTGATGATTCTGCTCAGGTGGCCAACAAACTAAGGGAATATTTTGCATCAACATTCACACGTGAGGAGTTATTCAGCGAGGGGAATGCCAGAAGTGTATTCAACTCTGGCAGTAAGCTAGACAATCTTGTAAAAACTGAGAGTAAAGTGGAGGAGAATTTGGTGAAGATAAACACAAGAAAGGCACCCGGGTGGATGGGATCTATCCAGTTATATTAAAGGAGGCAGCAAAAGAAGTAAGCAAACCCCTAGCCATAATTATGAGGGCTTCTTTGGACTCAGGGGAGGTACCCATAGACTGGAGATGTGCAAATGGAACCCAGTTCACAAAGCAGGTTCAAAGGGCGACACAAGTAATTATAGACCTGTTAGTTTAACTTCTGTTCCTGGAAAATTAATGGAGGCACTGGTTAAAGAAGCACTGCAGGATCATCTAGACAAGAATTCAGTTATAGCTCAGACACAGCACGGTTTTGTTAAGGGAAAGTCTTGCCTGACCAATTTGATTGGACACTATGATGCAGTCACAAAAGTGCTGTATGCAGTGAATAACTTTGATATTATATCATTGGATCTTAGAAAGGCTTTTGATACTGTTGCGCATGGAAGACTGCTGAACAAATTGGAGCAGTGTGGCATTGGAGGCAAATTGCTGCTACGGATAAAGGGGTGATGGAGGGGGAGAAGTTAGAGAGTGGTAATCAATGGACACTGCTCATCGTGGACTAATGTTATTAGTGGAGTCCCTCAGGGTTCAGAATTGGGTCTTTTATTTTTTTATGTATTTATAAAAAATATTGATGATGGTATATCAAGCTTAATGTCCAAGTTTGCAGACGATACAAAGGTTGGCAGGGTTATTAAGGACACTACTGACAATATGCTGCTGCAACAGGTTCTAGAAAGGTTGAGCAGATGGGCTGCAAGGTGGCAAATGAAGTTTAACGTTGACAAATGTAAAATACTACATATGGGAAACAGCAACCCCAGAGTAACGTATCAACTCTGTGATACTACACTGACAGTTTTAGAGAATGAAATGGACCTGGGGATAATTGTGCAGGCAGATATGAAGTTCTCTGAGCAGTGCAGACGGGGTTCAAGAGTAGCTCATTGTGTCTTATCAATGATGTACAGGACTTTTTCTAGCAGGGATAAGGAGGTGATTATTCCCTTGTATAAGGCAATGGTCAGGCCACACCTAGAGTACTGTATACAGGCCTGGAGGCCTCATTTCAAGAAGGATGTAGTGCTGCTCGAACGTGTACAGAGAAGGGCAACAAGATTAGTGAATGGAACAAAGGGGTGCTCTTACGAAGAAAGGCTTAAGTTTTGCAAATTACAGTGTCTGGAGACTAGGCACCAGCGAGGTGATCTGATAAAGGTGTACAAAGCCTCGAATGGTTTGAGCATGCTCAATGCCGATGGGATTCTTCCTCTTGCTCAGAATAATCACCTGAGAGGGCATAAATTCAAATTGAGGAAGGACGGATGTCGGATAGATGTGTGGAAATTTGCCTTTAGCCAGCGGGTGGTTGGTAGGTGGAACAGACTTCCATCCCTTTTCGTGGACGTTGATAGCCTAAATAAGTTTAAGGCTCAGCTGGACAGGTATTTTGAACGAACAGAGGGGTGAAGTGGAAGTGGTTATTTTTTATTTATTTATTTTTTTGGCTGATGCTGCCTAAGCTTGCTTTCTTGCATCAAATGCCTCTACTAATGCTAATGCTAATGCTAATATCTCAGGAGTTTCGAGTTTGTCACTACAAATTTTGTATATTAATGCCCATGGATCAGAATTACCTGTATGGAACACTAGTGTCTGCCATGAGGATCTTTTGGCTTCCGCAATAGCTTCGAAATCTTTCTTACTTAATTGACAATAGACTTCTTTTAGTCGCCTGACGTCTGTTTCTGTTAAGTATCTGTGCCTCTGGAAATTCTTCCTTGCATCTTTAACCCGTCTTCTCAAAACAGATAACTGGGGACTCCACCCCATGGTGGATGGATGCAAGGAAGAATTTCCAGAGGCACAGATACTTAACAGAAACAGACGTTAGGCGACTAAAAGAAGTCTATTGTGAATTACGTAAGGAATATTTATTCCTTACGTAGTTGACACTTCGCATTCCCCACTGAGGAATGCGAAGTAATTATGGACAGCGGTGCAGCAAGCATGGTTGGAAATACCTGTGGAACGCTTTCGTGGACTCAAGGCCTCGTTGTGTGACTGTCCTTATTCGGGCGAAAGGTTTCATAATTGAAGGATGAGCATTTCAAAGTATTAAAAAAAAAAAGCCATTAGCAAAAGCATTATCAAAGTATCCTTTATTAGATTAATCAACATCAAGTCAAGGTCTTTGGACCCTTACACTACAATACAATTAACCCCAGTAATAGTGCAAAAATACATGACTCTACTAAGTACAGATTAATTAGGTTTACCAATGATCCCTTTTCCAAAGATTTATACACTCTCTATCACAGAGACATTCAATGATATGAGTATTTCCGGTCCTTTCTTATAATTTCTTCCTACGTTGTGAAAAGAAACATAATCTTACTCGATTTCTCAATTTACTCAAAGTCAATGGTCCATTATTCTAAATTCTTAAACTCCATTAAGAATTTCCATCTACGAAAAGCTTCATATAATTTTCCGGTTATAATCCTTAAGAAGTAATGGCATCATCATCCAGGAGAAGATAACCAGTGGTTTTTATATTAGATCAGCCAATCCATAATGATATGATATTATTTAGTTTCATTAAAGTTTCTGGCGCAAAAAAGGCATTACGAAGAATTCTTTGGTGGTTAAAAATAAAGCAAAGTGGGTTCATTAAACCGAGCAGTAAGTGTCCGTGTAAACCTGAAGAGCGCTTTTAGTTGGTGATAGACGTGACAGATTAAGTTTATTGAGTTTATATGACGGCTAGCTTTATTTTGCAAAAAGGATTATACTACGTGGTTATATAATGTTGCAACGTACTGATCATGGCCTTGAAACCAGTAGTGGACTTTATTAAAAAAAGTCATATAATGTCATAAAAGTCACTCTACCTACTTTCCTGTAGCTGGAGATTAGGGTTCCCATGTTTTTCAATAAGCTTCTTTGTATAAAATATTGGTGTTGTGTAATGAATGATTTTAGAATAATTGCTATCGTTCCTTATATTTGATTCTGCAAGGTTTGCAGTGTTCCTAATTTACACAGCAAATCGTGGACAACTTGTTTGGTGTTTATGGATGATAACGCCACACCCCATCGCATTGCAGCTATTGATATGCTTTTGGAAAGGGAGTACATTTTTCGCATGGATTGGCCTGCCCGTTCAACGATTTAAATCCCATCTAACACATAAAGGACGCTCTGGGGAGACGCCCAGCGGCATGTCCACACCCACCAGAAAATGTTCACCAGCTGAAGATGCCGCTGACAGAGGAATGGACGATGCTACAGCCGCAAGAACTTATCAACAACATTATTCTAAGGATGGACAGGTGGTGCATCGACATATTTCCTACTGAGGACCACCTCTTCCCTTTGTTCCATCTTTGGCAGTGATGCATCTGTATCATGGCAGCCAGTGCTCTGTTGCTATTTTTGAATAAAGTCCCTCTGTACCGTTTTGTTTCCGTTGTTGTGTTGGTGTTGTTCGCTTCATCATTTCTGTACCTCACGAGGTTCCGTTGGTATGCTTTTCCCATATCCAGGCCACTCCTATGAGACGCCACAGGTGAAAACCTGACTGGTCCTTAAATTTTGCACACCAGTGTATTTGATATAGAAGTGAAATGCTTTTTTGATTTTTCACGCATTGTGAATCTTGCATGTGCCTGAGACAACATTGCACCGAAAGATGCAATTCGCAGTCAATGCTTTAATGCAGTATAATTTATTATAAGAAATATTTTACAAATCTTTTCCCACTTTTCAGAATTAAAAAAGGAAGGCTCTTTTTGTTCTTATAAAAGAGCAATCAGTAATTTTTATAAGATAACCAAAATTTAGGAAAAATATATATTATTTAGCTAATGCCCTCTACCGGTGGAAAAATGATCAAAAACAAAGGAGCATCGATCACGTTAATTTAATTTTCATTTTATAATTATAGTTAGAAACTGGAATTTGGCATTTTAAATAAATTAATATTTTAGGAAATGTAATCAGGTTATATTGCAAGCTTGTTCCATTAATAAAATTGTAGGCATTATGTAAATTTTAAAATTTAAATTTTATTCTATTAATTGTAATTTTAAATTACGTTTAATTTAAAATTTCCGTTTAATAAAATTAAAGTAAAATTTTATTTTACTTTAATAAAAGAAATAAATTTTAAAATTAGACATTTAAAAAACAGAATTTTTTTTAAATGGAGTGGGAGGGACTTTTATGGGCCTTTTTCACAACGCGGCTGAGTTAGTCGATCTCAGAAGAGAATAGAATGGTTTTTCCTCCCGGAACCTTGGGTTTTTCTTCCAGAACACAGAAAATACACCACAAAACACGGAATTTATAGACAGTAATGGAGCAATATGGCCTCAGTTGCTGCTGCCCCCAAAACCCTACTACAATCAGTACATCAATTGGCACCTGAGTTTCGATATTAATCACAAGATGAGAATCGAATTTCCTGGATATAATGTCACTCGTTTATACTCCTTCATATATATTTAATAGACACAATCATGAAGCAACTCCACTCTATCATATAGATATTCAATAACCTGTTGTTCCTTTCTTGTCTTATAATTTCTTCCTACTTTCCTTTTCATTTAATCCTTCTACTTTGGTTCTCTCGTAAAGAACTCTTCCGTGTTACTTTTAATCCAGTGAAAATAAGCTTCTTCTAGATTCTAAAAACATCATTATTTAATCAAACTCCATTGTTTAAATGCTAAAATCTGAAAATCCTTTTAAAATTTCCAACTGAAATTACGATCTCCAAAAAGATTCTTGTGATTTTCCCTTTATAAAACCCGAGAATTTATAATGTTATCATCATCTTCGATAACAGGCGGTTTTGTACTTAACTGAAGAAGAGTCATAGTTATCTTTTTTCCATAATGAACAGCTTTGTTGAATTGCACAATTTCACGTGGCTAAGAATGCGTCAACAACGTTCAGGGTAGTTTTGTAGGACCATAAATATTTTTGTGCGTAAATTCCAATTTGGTTAAGTGGTGCAATATATGCCACGCATTTTAATGAAAAATAATAAATTTTATCTTAGAAACAGTAAAAGAAAATTTATTGTTTTTCTTAATTCAAATGTTGGATTTTTATGTTAGAAAAGACAATCCATAATGATGCGAAATTATTTTGTTTCATTGAAGTTTATGGGGCAAAAAGGACTAAAGGACTTATTGTGGATTAAAGAACATGAAGCTGGCTAGAAAGAACGAAAAGCAAAGATCGTTCATTTATTTGAGCGTGAGTATCCATTTAAATCTGACAAGTCCTATTATATGCTTGAGAGTTTGAGTTCTTGGCTGCTGTTCGCAAGAAGAATAGTTTATATGTCATAAAGAAGAAATATTTCCGTTATATCAATAGATTTCTTAGCAGTCAATCAGATTTCTTGCCGTTTCTAAGATGACATTCGCTTTCCTCAAATGTTGCCCTTGTAGAATTTGAATTGCCCCCAACGCACGCATAGACATTTTGAACTCGATAGTGCTATAGTACACTGATGTGCAAACTTTAAGGAGCAGTCAGGTTTTCACCTGTAGCTTCTGATAGGAGCGGCCTGGAAATGGGAAAAGCATACCAAAGGAACCTCGTGAGGTACAGAAATGATGAAGGAAACAGCAATGGAAACAAAACGGGACTTTATTGAAAAATGGGAACATAGCACTAGCTGCCATGATACACATGCATCACTGCCAAAAATGGAACGAAGGTAAGAGGGGGTCCTCAATGACATATGACCATCCCCTAATATCGATGCAGGCTTTGCACCGCCTGTCCATACTTAGACAATGTTGTTGATAAGTGCTTGAGGCAACGTCGTCCACTCCTCTGTCAGCGCCATCTTCAACTGTTGAACATTTTCTGGTGGGTTGATGTGTCGCTAGGCGTCTCTCCAGAGCGTCCCATATGGATTTGATGGGATTTAGAACTGTAGAACGGACAGACCAATCCGTACGAACAATGTGCTCACTTTCCAAAACCATATCAACTTGCTGTGCGATGGGGTTTGGTGTTATCATCCATAAACACGAACACGGGGCCAATGGAACCTCGGAACAGACGCAGATGGTGAAGGATTACTTCAGTACAGTAGCGTGCACCGTTTGCAGTAACGCCTTCCACTATGTGGAGTTGAGTACGTCCATGCAAGATAACGCCTCCTCAAACGAGAATACGTCGACCGCCATATCGATCCCTCTCAGTGAGGTTTGCGGGGTGATACCGTGTGCCAATCTCTCGCCAGATTAGCCGAAGTCCTGAATCGCTGCTGTGACTGAATCTACTGTGATCAGTAAAGAGTACCTTAAATAATGAGTTTGTGCTTGTAACCTTTAGAAATAGTGTTGGTTCTTACGTTGTGTTGGTTCTTACCAAATTATTTTAGCTCCCTGTTAGAGTTTGATAAACGTCTGGCACTCCCTCATTGAATACCTCCTCATGTCTGAATGTAGATTCAAAACACTCATTTAGTTTATCAGCTACCTCAGCATGATGATCAATGGTCAACCCATCTATGTTAAGTGATCCAATCTGATTCTCCCTTTATTTCTAAAGTTTACATAAGTAAAGAACTCTTTGAATTTTTTCTTTCCATCCTTTGCCAAAGATTTCTCGTAATTCGCCTTCGCCTGCCTAACCTCCTTCGTGACTTGATTTCAGACTAGTTTATATCTTCCATAGGCTTCTGTGTCACCTGATACTTTATATACATCCCATAGATTTTTCTTCTCTGTCACGAACCTCGTTAATTCATCTGACATCCATTTTGGCCTGAACCTTGAAGAGTATTTCTTAGATGGAATGAAAAGCCTATTAGCCTCCAAAATTAAGTCCCTGAAGGCTTCCCATTTAGAATTCAACGTTGTTAACATTTGATCCCACTGTAAAGAATTTAAAAACTGTCTCAGACCACCTCAATCACCTTTACGAAAGCAAAATCCCTTCCCTTTAGCCTTGATGGTAATTCCATCTTTAAGTAAATCTCACATCAGTACGCTGTGATCACTGCCATCTACCAACCCATAAGGAAAGTAGACAAATTGGGCACCACTCAACCAAACAAGGAGACCCCACTCGCACAGACAGAAGAAACAAAGAAAGAAAGAAAGGCTGGCGAAAAAGGCACTCCATGGAGACACCGCTATGACCTCCATTAAACTATTATATTGGGGTTACCTAGAAAGTCACTTCAGCTATCCATGGGTGTTGTTTCTCTTCTTTAGTCGTGTGTAAAAAATGGAATGGCTCTGATTCCAATAGCTTCTCCTTAATATATTTCTACCAGGCTTTTGAATATCCCTCCCCATGTGGAAGTGCAGTGAAAGTGAAATATACAGGAAGTGGAAATGCCGTTGCCATGACAATCGTAGAAATGAAAAGCCCTCTTTCGGTATGGTTTGTTAATTTACATATATTAATTTTAAAAAAATTAAATAAATATATCAATTTATTTAATAATTAATTTCTAAATAATTAGATTAATCAAGTGAAGTAGGTGTAAAATCGCAAAATAAATATTTTAAAAAAAATGTTTAATAAAAATAATTATATTGTTATATTTAAGATGACTCCCAAATTAAGGATGAAGTGTGCAGGAACTTAGCTTATGTAATATACTCAGTTGCAGTGCAATTACTTTCGCATGGTTTAGGAGTGATTAATTAATTAAACTGATTGCTGGTAGGATTATAATTTCACTGCAATTAATACTTAGAATGCTACTGGAATTAACCTCCAGAGTGCGCACTTATTTTAATACTAGGAATTTCTTCAAAGATAAGTTAAGGAAAAAGTAGAAGAACATAACCTAACGTGACCAGGATTTAAACGTGGATTATTGCGTCCACAACTCAATGTCCCAACCATTAGCAATATGACGGGAAGAACATCCGTCCTCACGTAAAGCAACTCTTTCTTCGTGGCATCAACTGCACGTAACTGGCCATCCTGACACAAGCAAGGAATGACTGCAACTCTTGCACAGCGTGCTCACATAAAGCTCAAAGCAACAGCTGATACAATATTGGTGAGTGGTAGAATCTCTACCACTCACCAATTATTTTTTTTATCATGGACCTAACCAGCGGTGCTTGCAAAACCACGTCCAATGTACCCTCTTCACTATGGGCTACGAGAGTAGGTACCCGCTCAAGGGTTGATTGGTTTACTGTAAACTCCACTGACCTGATGGTTGTGACGAAAAATAAACAAAACGTTTTATTATTATTATCTGGACAGCGTTATTACACCATTGACCACTTGAAAAAAGTTTCCTTTTCTAATGAATCACGTTTCCTACTGGTCATATGGACTGTATACGGAGGATGCAGCGACCAACCACAGGGAGGGATCAATCCGATGTTCTGGTCCAACAGAAACAGGCAGTGCTTTTGGTTTTGAGAATGCCTTCCTGGGATTCTCTTGAGCCCTCAAACTCCGAAATTGCATTCTGAAAGCAAAAAAACATACATGTTGAGTAATCATGTACACCCCTTCATGGTAACTGTCTTTCGGGTGGCACGTCTTGCACGTTGCAGGAATTGTTCAAAAATGATTCGTCGAACACCAAAGTGACTTCTTGGGCGCTACCTTAACCGCTCAGTTTTCCAATATGAATCGAAGAACATCTAGGATTAATTGACAATAGACTTCTTTTAGTAGCCTAACGTCTGTTTCTTTTAAGTATCTGTGCCTCTGGAAATTCTTCCTTGCATCCATCCACCATGGGGTGGAGTCCCCAGTTATCCGGCCAAACCGTCCAGTTTTTTAGATGCTGCGACAAGCATGGAGAGGAAAGGGTAATGTCTATTAGATCGTCCGTGAACGTTCCAAAAGGTTGTTGGCATGTTGGGAAGATTATGCACATTCCAATGGTTAGTCAATATAAATTCTTCAAACACAGATCCTCTAGCGTCCTTGTGTTCGTTAAACCAAAGTTGACATTTTGCATTGAAGTCAGTTGAAACCAATATACTGTATTGACACTAGGAAAAGTGCTTAAAATTTCTTCCAAAAGATGCATTGGTACCTCTATATTATCATTTGGAGCGCAATATAAAGAAATCATGTAGAAGTCTGAAAATTGGGTAGGAATATGGATGCAGGTAGAAAAGGATGTACAAAAATGTCTACTTTATCCTGTAAACATGAAGCTCTTAGTTCATTCTGCAACGCATTATTTTTAGGAAGTATTTGTTGGTAGATCTATTGTAATTTAGATGGTTTATTTGTGTATTATTCATTAGCAATTTTCAGTCTTGCAAGTTCAGCTGCCTTCTGATATTGTGGACAGAGTTTGGCCTTCACTGTGACGTGAGTAACCCTAGGAAACCATATGGCAGCCGCATATACTACAATTGGCAAAAATATAACATAATGACAAAGTTTTGTGCTTTATACCCCATTCAGCTCTTGAGAGTTTAATCGCATTGGAAGTAAACTTATTAATCTTTTCAGCTAAGTTCTTTATGTGGGGGATAAAATAAAATTTATCAACAATTAAGAGACCAAGATTTTGAGAAACATAAGGAATTTGGACATTGTTGATACGAAGTTTAGGAGGTCTGTTATAATCCAGTTTATTGTTGAAGATCATCATTTTAGTTTTCGTCTCAGAGATTTTAATTTGTTTATTCTAGACCATTCCAGGAAATCATCCAGGATTTCTTTCCCATGTGTTTCTAGCAAAAATCTTGACCTGTCTAGTATGCATAGCACTGAATCGTCGGCATATGCTTTTTATTGCAAATTTAAGAAATCTTTATTGCAATAATAATGATAATGATGATACAATTCGATAGGTTGCAATGTTGCCCTTCACGGCCACCAGGCCAGGGGTTAACAGTAATAATACAATATAAATAGGGAACATTGATATATAAAATATAGGAAATGCATATGCGGAAGTACAATTCCAAACTCCAAGTATCATACAGTTATTTACAATACAATATATAAAGAAGATATGGGCGGAAACGGATAATTTCATATACATATAGTAGTATAAACAGATAACGTTCTTTGCACTGAACAGAAGTAGTTAGTCCATCATTACTAACTGTCATATTGAAGAGTTAGTATACCGTCTTCACATCAGGTGGTGTTGATGGCTTGCAGCATTAAGACGAGCTTCGAGGAGAAGGATCAGGGACAGGGAAGTACAATTCAAGGATGCGACATCTGTATTCTCTGTCAGAAGCGAACTTGTTAAGGTCAGCATCCAAGGACTGGGCACACGAAAGTAGCTGAAAAGGCAGAAACCTATCTGATAGGTGGAGACGGCTGTGATGTGGGCATAGAGTTGGAGTCGCTTTGAGGGAAGACTGAGGGATTCTCCATGAGCACAGGTCCCAGAATGATGGTGCCGAAATCTCGCCAACCATCATTTTGATCGTCGTGGTAAGACGTTTCACCCAAATCAGCCTGTGAATCTGAATCAAGCTGGCCATTTCAGTTGTCCTTAGGTGTGGAGGAAGTTTGTGTTTGTTTATGGCCCATTTTAAGAGCCAATACTCAGCAGAAAAAAGTGGCCTGATTGTGCTAGTTGCAGCTGATGCCCATATCTCTGCAGCATATAAAAGCGGAGAGTATACAGTGGTTTTTATATATTTTCTAGTAGTTGTGACTTCATTTATATAATGTAGATGCTGTTTGGCAATCCATCGGAGGTGAGCTGCCAGGGTGAGGAGCTTGTCTATATGGTAACTGAAGCAGAGCTTAGGATCAAACACAACCCCGAGATCAGTATGCTTATTGACGATGGGAATTGGAGAATTACACAGAATGGGCTGAATATAAGAAGGCGTTTTCTTTAAAGAGAATATCATAAATTCAGATTTCTCTGGGTTTATTTTTAATCCGAACTGGTTGAGGTAGTTTTCAATTTCTGCCAGTGTAGTATTAATTGATCCTGTTATCATGAGAAGATCATCGTATGGAGAAATCGGTGTGAGGAGCTTTATATCATCTGCATAACATAAGATATCATACCTGGACTCAACAAGTGGAGAGAAAATTGCTGTGAACAAGAGCCCAGATAAGACACCACCCTGTGGCATGCTTGAAGAGATACTTCGCTCATATATGTGCCCATGGACAATAAGCTGGATTATTCTGTTTCGAAGGAGTGACGTGAGTAACTGTAGAATGTCCCCCTTGATCAGGTAGTGGTCTGAAAGTAGCTTCAGCATTGCAGGAACGTTTATAGAGTCGAAAGCTGCTTCAAGGCCTACATAGGTGGCTGCAAGCTCTGCTTGGGATTCAAATGCAGAGAGGATAGAGCTGGTGGTGGCTAAGAGGTTAGTCACAGTGGATCTATGAAGGGAGTAATGGATTTGAGGAGGCTGATGTGGAAGAAGTTGTTTAGTTAGAACGGGGAGAAGTACCTTCTCATGGAGCTTTAGAAGACTTGAGGCGTTGGAGATTGGCCGGTAATGCTTAAGAAGTGAAGGAGATTGAGTTTTGGGGACAGGCTTCACAAGGTAGATATTCCACTGATGGGGAAAGAAGTAGGTTGACAAAACAGCATTAAAAATAGTTAGAAGGGGATCCAAAATATATGGGCTGAGACATTTAATAATGAATTGGGGGATTCCGTCAGCACCTGCCGTCGCAGAAGCTGATGTAGAATTAATGGCAGCAATAAGCTGTTCCCTGGAGATTGATACTGCCGACAGAATGTCAGTCGGGATTCTGGTTCTTGGAGTATGAAGATCAGGACATTGTTCCGTGTTCGAAGCAAATCTTGATATGAAGTCAAGCCACTGGTCAGGTTCAAGACTTAAGGGGAAATCAGAAGGCCGCTCAGAGTAGGGACATTTTCCGCTACGAAGGGTTCTATCCATATAATGCTTAATTGCTGTTGACTTCTGCTTATTAAATGTTGCGCGAGCTTTGGAGTAGGCTATCCTGTCATGGATACTGTGCGACTGCTTCCACATTTTGTGCAGTTAGAAGGATCCCCTTCTAACTACTTTTAATGCTGTTTTATCAACCCACTTCTTTCCCCAGCAGTGGAATATCTACCTTGTGAAGCCTGTCCCCAAAACTCAATCTCTTTCACTTCTTAAGCTTCTAATTTGACTTTCTATTAGTAACCATTGGTCTAAAACAGAATTCCAGAGGAGAGGCCCAAGGACCGAGCCTTGGGGGCATCCTCTGGAAATGAATTTTGAAAATACCAAGTGTTGCGAGATGACTTTTATCTGCCTATTTGAAAAATAAGATCGAATAACCTGATATAGTAAATCATCACATTCTGCCTCTCGAAGTGACCTGAGGGCGCTATCCCACCAGAGTGTATCGAAAGGGCCCTCAAAGTCAATAAAAACAACCATCATATATTTCTTGTCCGTAGTTTTACATAGATTCACCAAATTTCTGATGGTATGTTCAGTGGAGGAGCCTTTCTCAAAGCCGAATTGTGAATTAGAAATCATATTACTTGCAGCCAAAACCTTCTGCATCCTAGGCGCTAATAATCTCTCATAAAGCTTTCCAAGATTTCCTAGAAGGGATATTGGGCGATATGCCTTTTGATCCGTTGCCAATTTTCCAGGCTTTCTGAGCATCTTTACTAACGCAATCTTCCAAACATTTGGAAAAGTCCCCTCTAATAGACATTTGTTGAAAACATTCAACAATATATGTGGAAAATGTTGATGAAATCTTTTGATTGCCGCATTTTCAACTAGGTCCATTCCAGGACATTTTTGCAGATTGATTTTAAAAATTGCAAGTGCAAGTTCATCTAGACTAAATATTTCCGTGACATTTGATCCCTTGTAAGATCCGTTAACGAACCTTATCTGAGCTTGTTCGGTTGTGTCTTTTTTCTGGGTGATAATCAGGGAAAAGTTTCTCTGTGATAGCTTCAACCGTGAAGAGCCAATCAGTAGTCAGACTTCTGTTAGAGTAAACAGAACTATATATTTGAGAGCTTGAAGGACAGGGTGGATGCCCTCGAAGGATTACAAGTGAGGGGGCCCATCAAGGTCTCAGCTGCCCACACCAATGCCAGAGCTTGCACTTAGTCATTGCGCAACACAGCGGCAACCCCCAAGGCCGAATGCGCTGGTCCCAAAGGAACTAGTAGTTGTTGGTGACTCTATTGTCAGGGAAACGGGAAACATCCTTTGTAAAAAGGATAGGTGGAACAGGACCAGGGTATGTCTGCCAGGGGCAAAGGTTGATGACGTTGTAGAGCGGATATCATCTTTTAAGGGCACAAAAGGTGATATAGTTGTACACGTTGGCACTAATGATATCAAGAGTAGGAGACCGGCGGAATTACTTAACAAGTACAGGTCACTGATGAAAAAAAGCCGTGAATTAGGGTTGAATTTGAAAGTGTCTGCAATTCTGCCCAGACACTATAGGAAGGAGAATATGATGAGAGCCTTGTCGATCAATTCGGCCTTTGACAGATTGTGCAAGGCTTAAGGGGAAGAATTTTTTTCAGCCTGGACTGTACTTGTTAACAGGAGAGACTGCTTCTACAGGGATGGGATACACTTAAATAGAAAGGGTGCAAGAATGTTTGCTGATGCTATCGAGGCAGTGTTAGGTGGGTCGGAAAACTGCTAGATTGGGGGGATACAAGGACTAATAGATTAACAGTAGCCACTGGCAGAAGAGAAAGTGATTCTTGCACTGCTTCTATTGGAATAAGCAGCAGCCTGAAAAACAAGATGCAGGATATTTCAGAGACTGCTGGGAATCATTGGGGTACAAGTAAACACATGGGCTGTGTTAGGGTGGCTAAGAGGAAGAGCAGGTGCATGTACACTTGCGTGTACACCAATGCTAGGAGTTTAGTAAATAAATTTGATGAATTTGAGGTATTGCTCAAAACATCAAAGGCAGATATTGTTGGGATATCAGAGACGTGGTGTCACACAGATATAAGGAATGCAGAACTGGAATTTTGGGAGTACAATTTGTACAGAAAGGATAGACAGGATAGGAAGGGAGGAGGGTTTATGCGATTAGTTAAGAAACACATAAAATCCAAGGAAGTGAAGCCAGTGGACATCGCTGGACAGTGCAGTGTCGAGTCAGTTTGGTGTGACGTAAGCATTGGGAGATCAAAATTGAGAGTAGGAGTGTGCTATAATCCTAATGACTCCGATGAGTATAATAAGAAACTGTACAGGAAATAGAGTGAGCCAGTAAATCAGAGAGTCTTATAATGGGGGATTTCAATTTCCAAGATATTGACTGGAATTTGTGGGTTGGTCACTCACACACTAGCAAGGCTTTTTTGTATTTATTGAATGATTGTTTTCTACATCAGCCTGTTCGGGAGGCAACTAGAGGGAGGAACACTCTTGATTTGATTATCAGCAATGATTCTTCATGCATTAAGAATCTGCATGAAAATGAACCACTGGGTGGCAGTGATCACAGTGTTCTGAAGTGGGATTTACTCAAAGAGGTAACTACCATTAGGGGTAAAGGGAAGGGTATTGCTTTCGTAAAGGCGACTACGATGGTCTGAGACAGTATTTAAATTCTGTACAGTGGGACCGACTGATGTTGTTACCAACAGCAAATTCAAAATGGGAAGCACTAAAAGAATTTATCTTGGAAACTTCTAGGGTTTTCACGCCAACTAAGAAATATTGTTCAGTGTTTAGGCCCAGATGGATGTCAGATGAACTAATGAGACATATGGCAGACAAGAAAAATGCATGGGATACATACAAATTAACACGTGACGCAGAAGCCTATAATAGATAAAAGTTGATCTGTAACCAAGTTACAAAGGAGGTTAGGCAGGCGAAGGCAGACTACGAGAAATCTTTGGCAAGGAATGCAAAGAAAAACAGCAAAGAGTTCTTTACTTATGTAAACTCTAGAAGGAAGGGGATGAATCAGATTGGTCCACTTGATATCGATGGTTCAACTGTTGATGATCCTGCTCAGGTACCTAACAAACTGAATGAGTATTTTGCATCTACATTCACACATGAAGATTTATTCAGGAAGGGGAATGCCAGAGGTGAATAAAACTCTGGCAGTGAACTAGATGATTTTGTAATAACTGAGATTAAAGTCGAGGGGAAATTGTTGAAGTTAATCATAAGAAAGGCGCTTGGGGTGGTGGGATCTATGCAGTTATATTAAAGGAGGCGGCAAAGGAACTAAGCAAACCCTTAGCCATAATTATGAGAGCATCCTTGGACTCGGGGGAGGTTCCCACGGACTGGAGATGTGCAAATGTGATCCCAATTCACAAAGGAGGATCAAAGGCTGACAAAAGTAATTATAGACCTGTGAGTTTAACTTCTGTTCCCCGAAATTTAATGGAAGCACTGGTTAAAGAAGCACTGCAGGATCATCTAGACAAGACTTCAGTTATAGCTCGGTCACAGCATGGTTTTGTTAAGGGGAAGTCTTGCCTGACCAATTTGATTGGATACTATGATGCAGTCACAAAGGAACTGGATGCAGGGAATAACTTTGATATTATATACTGGATTTTAGAAAGGCTTTTGATACTGTTGCACATGGAAGGCTGTTGCACAAATTGGAGCAGTGTGGCATTGGAGGCAAATTTCTGCTATGGATAAAGGGGTGGTTGAGGGGGAGAAGACAGAGAGTGGTAATCAATGGACACTGCTAATTGTGGACTCAAGTTATTAGTGGAGTCCCCCAGGGTTCAGTGTTGGGTCCTTTATTGTTTTCTGTATTTACAAATGATATTGATGATGGTATATCAGGCTTAATGTCCTAGTTTGTGGACGATACGAAGGTCGGCAAGGTTCTTAATGACACTAATGACAGTACGCTGTTGCAACATGATCTAGAAAAGTTGAGCAGATGGGCTGAGAGGTGGCGAATGAAGTTTAACATTGACAAATGTAAAGTACTACATATGGGAAGCAGTAACCCCAGAGTAATGTATCAACTTTGTGGTACTACACAGGATTGTACCAGCTGTTCTCCGCGCAGAGATCGTCTCCATTTGGATGAAAATGGAGACCATCCTGGTACAAACTCAGCTAGAGAAGGAAATTGCCACAGCAAAATTGGAGGTCCTCCAAAACAGTGGGGCAAACCACATGCTACAGCGCGCTCCCACTTATTCACAGGCGCTGACAAACAACATCAACACTACAAATGGAAACCGTCCTACAGGTCAGGCTGGAATAGCCCCCAAGAAAACCCCGATCACCAAACCACACCTAGTAATATTGAAACCAACGTCAAATGAAACCCACAAAACGAGTGAGGAAGTGAAACAAACAGTAATCGAAAAGCTTAAGGATGACTTCAAACACACGAAGATTAGATCTGTCAGAAAGACAAGAAACGTTGGAGTTATAATACAGACTGACACAGAGGAAGATCTTCGGGAAATACTACAAAATCCTAAAATACCCTCCTTAGGCCTCATAGCTGAATCTCCTAAAGAGAAAGGGCCAAGCATACTAATATTAGGCATCGACAAAGACGTGACCCCAGAAGAACTTGTTCAGGAGATTTATACCAAAAACTGCCGTCAACTACCCACAGGCGATGAGCCACGACAACATATCATACCGAGGTATAAAACAAAGCCCAGAAATGGAAATTCTGATAACTGGATCATTGAACTGTCTCCGGCCGCTTGGAGAATCCTGAGCCAACAGTCCAGAATCTATGTAAACTGGGGCAGCCACCGTTTCAGAGAGCATGTGGCTGTTCCCAAATGCTTCCGGTGTTGTCGCTTTGGCCACACGACTCACACCTGCAAGCAGTTGCAACCCACTTGTGGTCATTGTGCCAACACTGGGCATGAATATAACAATTGCCCAAAAAAAGCGGAAACCCCGGTTTGTGCAAACTGTAGAGCCATGAAGTTACCATCGGATCATTCCATCAGGGACAGTAAATGCCCTGTCTACATTAAAGCAAAGGGTGCGCAACAATTGAGAATCAATTATGGAGAGTAATAACAACTACTATAACATGTCAAAGGTGAAGATAGCACAACACAATGCGCAACGCTCCAAGGCGGTCGTAGCACAGCTAGTTAAGAAAGCTAAAGAAGAGAAGCTAGACCTACTTCTTCTACAAGAGCCCTATACACATAAATATCAAGTTAGAGGGTACCCACTACAGTTTAAAATTGTCCAAGTGGATGGTGAAACTCCTTGGGCTGCCATCGCTGTTTGTAATCCTGACCTCACTGTAACTAAGATAACAGACCTGTGCACAACCTGGGCAGTCTGCGCCCATATAGCATCATCCCTAGGGGAATTTTACGTAGTGTCCATCTACGCCCGACCAGGAGAAGACATACTCCCTACAATACAATATCTTCAGAATCTGCAGCAACAACTACCAAACGCCAAACTTATATTAGGCCTTGATGCAAACTGCAGATCACCTGCCTGGCACAGTGAGACACCAGAACGGAGAGGAACAAACAAAGGCCAGCGCCTAGAGGAGTACATATCAAGCAGCGACCTATCCATTCTAAACAGACCAAACCAGCCCCACACCTTCTCGAACACTATGTGGGAAGCTAATATCGACCTAACCCTTGCAAGTCATTCCATAGCAGGACACCTCTCTCCTTGGGAGGTACAACAACACTGGACCACTTCAGATCACAGAGTGTTAACTTACAACCTCCACCGGTCACTCCAAACGCAACATGTCACACGACTTTTATTACCAAGATACGCGATATCAAAGGCGGATTGGAAACTTTTTAAGCAGCTGCTGACGGAGAAAGCAGAAAACCTTCACCCCAATGAATTCAATCTAGACCGGCATCAGCGAGAGGTAACAAAAATAATCACAGAAGCAGCAGATATAGCCATCAAGAAGAAGATGCCTTCCCTCAAAGCCGTTCCTTGGTGGTCGCCAGAGCTCACAGATCTCCGGAAAAGGGTAAATAGTGCCCGCAAGGTATTTCAGAGGGCGCGTAGATCCTGGCCACAGGCAGAGGTCGATGTACTACGGCAACAGTACCGTGAGGTCAGAAATGACTACACAGCTAAAATAAAGAAAAGAAAGAAAGCCTCATGGGAAAACCTAGTAAATACAGAAGGAAATGCTAACCCTTGGGGAGTGGTGTATCGGGTCTCCACAAACAAACTCCCCAGAGGGGAAGTCGTAACGGCAAACGAGACAGCTCAGGGAACCTATACCAGAACATGGAAATCCTCTATAGACAATATCTTGGACCATATCTTCCTTCCTGCAACCGAACCTCAAACCCATGAACAAAGAAAACTATGTGAGAACAATAACACATACACAACCACAGCTGTTGAACCTGCCTTCACACAAATGGAACTCAGCATAGCGGCAGCGAGGATGAAAAATAGAAAGACCCCTGGTATAGATCAAATTGAGCCCGAGATGCTCAAGGCGGTGGTAGAAACTATACCGAACACAATATTGGGACTCCTCAACCGATGTCTCTCGGTGGGCCACTTCCCGGCCTCGTGGAAAACGGCACGAATAAAACTCATTTTAAAAAACCCGACGAAACCACAAGGAATGCCAGGGTCGTATAGGCCAATCGCCTTGCTGTCAATCTTCAGCAAGCTCTTCGAGCGCCTTCTCTACCAAAGAATCGAGAACCACTTCCAAGCATCAAACCTCATGTCGCCTAATCAATATGGCTTTAGGAAGGGGCGCTCGGCTGTAGAGGCTCTGGAAAATATTATTGAAACAGCTAAAAACTGCAACACAAAATACTTCCTCCTAATATCGATTGACTTCGCAGGAGCCTTTGATTCTCTCTGGTGGCCTGCTGTTCTGGCCAGGCTCCGGAAGGCTCATATCACAGGAGACTTATATCGATGCCTCAAATCCTATCTTGAAAACAGGCGAATCACTGTTACCACTCCATATGCCTCTGTTTCTAGGCCTGTCCACAGGGGCTGCCCTCAGGGTTCTGTCCTGGGGCCACTCTTGTGGAACCTGGTCTTAGACGAGTTCCTTAATTTGGATATTCCAAATGTTAAAACCCAGGCATATGCGGATGACCTGGTTCTGATGCTGCAGGCTGACAGCCGGGCACGACTGGAGACCATAGCAAACCGGGCCACTAGCGACTTGCAAAATTGGGCTAGTGCAAATCTCCTTACTATCTCCTCAGACAAAACAAGCTCAATACTTCTCAAAGGATTCCTTGACCCTAGAAGACCACCGCAGATTAAGATAAACGGTAAAACCATTAAGTTGCTAACAGAAATAAAATACCTCGGAGTGATACTTGACAGAAACCTTAGCTTCACACCACATCTCTGCTACCTGAGAACAAAAATAAGAAGGTATGCGAGCCTGCTGGCCAGAGTCACAAGGAAAGATTGGGGCCTGAAAAAGAGGGCCCTTGGCGTCCTCTATAAGGCATTCTTTATCCCAGCACTAGCCTATGCAGCTGGGGCCTGGTACACAAAGACTAGCACAGCTGCCAACAAGAAAAAACTAGAGATGACACACCGATCGATACTACTGATAATGACAAGAGCTTGCTGCACTGTGAGCACGCACGCGCTCCAGGTCCTGGCGGGATGCCTTCCCCTGGACTTGGAGATTGCGTGCTGGGGGTTGCTCTACCAACATTCCAAAGGAAAAATAGTCTCTCATATAGGATTCACCACAGACCCAACAAACTCCAAAACCGTGGAGAACAGACGGATTTTGCAACATGTAAAATCACTATGGCAAAATCGCTGGAACCTCACTAACAAAGGCTCCATTACTAAGAAGTTTATACCGGATGTAGGACAAGTTTATCCACTCTCCCCAGCCTGGTTTTCGCCCGGACTCAAAACTACCTACCTATTGACCGGACATGGCTCATTTAGAAAGAGGCTATATGACTTTGGAATCTCAGCTACTCCGCGGTGCTCCTGTGGACAGGAGGAGTCCTGGGAGCACCTGGTATACGAGTGTGACCAATACGAGGACCTCAGATGTCAACTATACACCAAGATTCACTCGCTTCTTCGAAACCAGGAGAACATCGTTCTACAAGAGGAAGAGACCTACAAAGCATTCACACTTTTTGCGCAAAATCTGTTCACAAGACAACGGACCCTCCCTTTCCCTTGAGTGGAGGTGTTCCAAAAGTTCACAAATCCATGAATAGGACAATATCAATCACGAGACAACAGCCATCCCTCAATAGAAACACAACTAAGACTCTGACTCAGCTTGTTCAAAGACACCACAGAAGACCAGAAGAACCCCATCTTGCCTTGTTGGGCACCTGGACTAAAGGACATCCAAGGTTGTCATATGACTCAACATACACTGTTTCTCTCTTGAACGGTGCTTTCTTTCCCTTCCCGTGGGGAGAGGGGGCTTTGCCCCACTCCTTCCCTTCCCCAGATCTCTTCCCTCGGGTGGAGCACGGGCCTGCTCCACTGAAATTGCGGGGCCATCCTCTCTATCGGCCCCTTACTTCCTTTTCTTCCCTCCAGTCTTCAGTCTCCCCACCCCTTCACTGTTGACTTTCACAGTGTTTTCAGCCCTACGCGTCCAAATTTAAGTACATCAAAATTTCCTGCCCGATCCATTTAGGCATATAGAAAATATTATTTCAGCGTATAGCCCCTCGCAAGCATCTAAATTATTCTAACAAACGCTAATAACTAACCGCGAACAGCACTTTTTTTTTTTTTTTTTTTTTTTATAGGTTCTAGCCACTGAAATCCCAGGAAAGTAGGTGGCAGAACCCGCCAGAGTACTATACAGGTAACACCCAGTCGGCCTCCCCGTGGCGAGGTATGGTAACGTCGGGTCCCATTAGGGGCCCGGCGGCTAACAGGCTGGATGAACAAGGGCACAACATGCTACATACCACATGACCCATATACTTTTAAATCCCTGGCTTGTCCGATACAGTGTACATATGCGGAGATGGGAGAAATCCCAGGAGCCCTTAGACCCAAATATACCTATACCTATACCTATACTGACAGTGGTAGAAAATGAAAGGGACCTGGGGGTGGTTGTGCAGGCAGATATGAAGTTCTCTGAGCAGTGCAGACGGGCGGCGAGGGTAGCTCATGGAGTATTGTCAATGATATACAGGAATTTTTCCAGCAGGGATAAGGAGGTGATTATTCCATTGTATAAGGCAATGGTCAGGCCACACCTAGAGTACTGTATACAGGTCTGGAGGCCTCATTTCAAGAAGGATGTAGAGGTGCTGGAACGAGTACAGGGAAGGGCAACAAGATTAGTGAATGGAACAAAGGGGTGCTCTTACGAAGAAAGGCTTAATTTTTTCAAATTACAGTGTCTGGAGACTAGGCACCAGCGAGGTGATCTGACAGAGGTGTATAAAGCCTTGAATGGTTTGAGCATGCTCAATGCTGATGGGATTCTTCCTCTAGCTCAGAATAATCACCTGAGAGGGCATAAATTGAAATTGAGGAAAGACAGATGTAGGATAGACGTGCGGAAATTTGCCTTTAGCCAGCGGGTGGTTGGTTGGTGGAACAGACTTCCATCCCTTGTCGTGGAAGTTGATAGCCTAAATAAGTTTAAGGCTCAGCTGAACAGGTATTTGGAACGAACGGAGGGGTGAAGTGGAAGTTATTTTATTTTATTTTTTGGCTGATGCTGCATAAGCTTGCTTTCTTGCATCAAATGCCTCTACTAATGCTAATGCTAATAAAGTGGCGGGAGTCTAGGAAATAGAGAGCCATCTTCTGGACACCAGAAACACTATATGCCAACGGAAATACATTTAATGGCAGATTGAGTTACGTATATTATTAATTTGGATGCATCTTTTGTAGTTTAAGAATTAGGAAGACGAGATTTTTAAAAAATTCATCGTAATAGGTGAAAAAGATTAAATTATAGAAGAATTTGAGTATTTGGCTCGCGATTATAGCTGAAATATATAATTTATAAGTGCAAAGAGTATTTTTGATACGAAGTGGGATTAACAAAGTTCTGAGCTGAATTGGTTTCTTGAATTTTGCGACTTGTAGCAACATGTCCGTTGAATCGTCTAGACATAATAACGCGTGAATTAACCGTTTGTCTGCAGTGAGTGCGACACTGTTTCTCTACACTTCTGCCACAGCGCCAGAATTGCACAGAAACAGTTCCAGGAAGACGACATTTATTCGGGCTAACGCGGTGGCCATCTCAGTCATCAGATCTCAGTCCATTTGAACACTCCTGGGATGAACTCTTTGGATTAGAGATTCAAAAATAATCCAGTTTGCTACAATTGTGAGAAACAGTTCGGCGAACATGGACCAGCATCTCTGTAACACACTGTCAACACCTCGTTCAGTTCATTCTTTATTTAGAAGGGTATGGAAAGGTTGGCCGGCTCCCCTAAATCAGTAAAACGGCTGCATTCTAGTGATTCTAGTGCATTCTAGAAGCTTCATATCTGAACTGCACAGCACGTCCATATGTTCCAAACCTGTTAAGTTGCTTCAAGTGCTAGGAATATAGGCATAGACAGATGGCCTGTCGTGGTGCCCTTGCATGCGTTCCACGTGGTGAAAAGGACCATGAAATCACTTCGTGTAAAGCAACAAAACACACCTACATTAACTGCCAAGAGCACCCTGCATATTCTCGAGCATGACACAGGTGGAAAGAATGAAAAGAAATAGAGACGTAAGGCAGAACTGAACATTTCATACCAGGAGGCCAGAAAAGCAGTTAGCCAGTTAAATATCACATAACACTTCACTACCGAAACCCCTCGACTTGGGCACCTGTAGGTTGTGAGGGGCTCTCCCAGTGACACTGCTGATCCCCCAGATTCCGGCGAAATACAGACGACACCTAGGCATTCATGCAAAAGCATCAACCAGCCTGCTTTGGTTTACAGAAGACTTATCTAAAAGCAAATGTTGATTCCACCATGTGTAAAATTACTATTATTCTTAACGATAAAATTGTGGATTCCTTGCTCATGGAGGAGTCACTTTCAGCCCTTGCAACTTGCAACCAGCATAGAAGCAATTGCAATTTGCTTTACAGCGAGGTTTTTATTAACAGACTGCTCTGTTTATTTGCTATCTGGGACCGACATTCCTCAGAAAGACTTTGATGATCTTGTTATGCAGCTGCCTTCCCCTTTCTTGCTTCAGTGTAGCTTTCGAAGGAACAGGTCGTCTTTGAACAATATAATTAGAATAGAAACAACTATTCGAGATGCTTTCCTAAATAGAGAGCTGCTGGATTCCATCTTCTCTGACATGCGTATGACACAATGTGGGGTTTTTGTATTTTAAAAGATCTTTATAACTTTGGTCTAAGGAGTCACCTTCCGTTTTTCATTAAAACTTTTTATCTCATTGTTTTTTTTTTCCAAGTTCGATTAGGATCCATCCTCTCTCGGTCGTTTTTGCAAGAGGAGGGAGTACCGCAAGGTAAGATGCAGACCGATGCACTTTACTCTGTCTATATTGTGCACTTGTGCGAGCAAAATTGAATTATGGGTCTCATGTAAACGTCTGGTAGAAATAGCGTCCTTCTGTTGCTTGACCCCATTTACCATCAGGCCATTCGTACTGCTACTGGTGCGTTCAGAACATCACCTGTCCAAAGTCGAAGTAAATAAACCATGCTTCTCGCTTCAATGAAAACAGCTGTCTCAATGGTATGCCTTTAAGATGAACTCCGTTCCAGACCACCCACATGAACATCCGCCTTTCAGCCATGATGGAAAAATCTGAATGATGCACATCGGACTACCAATCGTCCATTCGATATTCATGTCTAAGAGCTACTCTGAAAGCTTAATATGGTACACAAGGTTACACTATCAATAAAGTAGCCCCGTCCATCCTGGCATTCTCAAATACCACCATGCGACTTGTTCCTTAAGAAGTAGATGAAGTCTGATAACCAGGTTAGAGGCCAGAATCGTTTGTGGAATGTTGCTGTATTTTCAGACCATACAATATCTGAGCAGATTCCCCTTGAATGCAGCATACACACTACAGAGCTGCACGCTATAGAGTTATCTTTGGACCACATAAGGACTCGTCAGTACCCACGGGCTATTATATACACCGATTCTTTGAGTACACCGAACGCTTTATCAGGGTAAAAGGCAGACGGTTGTAATTAATTGATATTCTTCAGATTTTTTTTTTTTTTTTTTATGTAAACCCCAAACACGAGAGGTATTAGAACCTAGTACCATGCTTGGGTTGGAGGTTGAGAAGACGAAAGAAGATATTTGTTGACATTGGACTTGAACTTCTGTAGATTGTAATTCTCAGGAAATACGTATGAAAGAGGGCTGTTCGAGAAAACAGCAGTTGAAAGAATAAACGAAGAAGATGAAAAGTTGGTTCTGTGGGTTTGGAGTTGGACAGTAAATGGATGTTGGATGGTGGCGGCACCTGTTCGGACTGTTTTGAAAGAGAGAGCAGGAATTATAGAAGACAATTCAGAAGAACAGTGCCCATGGAAGTATCTGTAGAAGAGGCATGCAGCAGAAACAGTGCGTCTATGAGAAAGCGAGTGGAGAGACTCGGTTAGAGATGAATCATCAATTAACCTAATTTCCCTCTTCTGAATGGAATCAAGAAGCCTGTGAGAGGTTTTCTGGGCACCACCCCAGAGGTGGGAACAATATTCCATGGCAGGGCGGATTTGCGATTTATACAGAGTGGGCAGCTGTTTGAAAGAAAAGTAACGCCGAGAGCGAAAGAGAAAACCAAGTCTTATAGATGCAGAGGAAGCAATATTTGTAATGTGCTTGTGCCAAGAGAGATTAGCAGTCAGGGTAATCCCCAAAAGAGATATCGGAGTGTCACGAAAGATAAGCGTAGGAGCAGAAGAATCCTTTTTGCGAGGTATAAGACAAGACTGAGTTTTAGAAGGGTTGAAATCAACTAAGTTGTCTTTGCCCATCTGGAGAATTACCTGAAGATCGGCGTTTAAGGAATTTGTAGCAGATTTTCGAGAAGTTGAAGCTGATTGAGCAGGACAAGGTTTCTCAAAATGGAAAGTTGAATGCAATGTGCTATCATTGATCTTTGTCATGACCTAACAGGAATCTCTCGACGTTCACAAAGGAAGCTATCTGACAAACCCACGAACCCAAAAAGGACTTTTCTACAATAGCCACAAGAACTCCAAGCAATCCTTGAGTTTCATGAATCCATGTGCCTCCTCTCATCCCCTAAGAGAAGATTATCCAAGTCCCAGTGTGGGACACTGCCCATTGCCTACAAGTCACCCTTGGATGAAGAAGATTAAATTGTTGACCCTGGGCCCCCTGCCCATTGTGGGACCCACTCACTTGCTGGCACCTCTTCTCTTCAAGGTGTATGACAATATCTGATTTTCCTACTTGTGCAGGAACTCATATAAATACTCCTCTGGGAGTGGGGCTGGCATTTGACTTTCAAATGCAGGATCATGCTATTAGGCAATCTGACTTTGTGGGTCACTTGACCTCACAACCTTTTCTCTTCTTCCTGAGGTAGGGTGGGCTCCCCCCAGGGGGGAGCCCACCCTACCTCACCCTCTCTCTTCTGCTTACCTTCTTTCTTCTCCTCAATCTCTCACCCCTTCTCCTATTTCAAAAAAAAAAAAAAAAAATTTTTTTTTTTTATTTATTTTTTTATTTTTATTTATTTTATTTTATTTATTTATTTTATTTTTTATTATTATTATTTTTTTTTTTATTCATTTTTTTTTTTTTTTTATTATTATTATTTTTATTTTTTTATATTATTTATTATTATTCTTTTTTATTTTATTTTATTTATTTTTTTTTTTTCTCGGCCCTCCCTGGGAAGCTCAGGCTAACCCCAGGGTCGGCCAGCCAGAGTTCTCTTTCCACATACCTGGTCCGGCTCCCAGTGCCAGTGACGGTAACTAGCAGTCTGTGGTGTTCCACAGACCCTAGGCTAAGCGGCCAGATGAACAACATAACCCGCACTAAGCAAACATGAACATACACTAACATATGATATCTGGCCTTGACAGTACTGTACTGTCTTACTTCACAAGAGATTCAAATGCGGAGTTGTGCGAAAGCACCGGTGCCGCTTGTCAAAAAACACTATGTCACTATGTCACTATGTGCTATCATCGGCAAAACTATGGATAGGATTTGCAGTCAATGGAAGAAGGTCATTAATATACAAGAGGAAAAGAGTGGGGCGAAAGAACTAAACCTTGGGGGACACTGGCATTAGTGGAAGTTGGAAGACAGAGAGCCAGTTTTCAGAGAGAAAACTGGATAACCAATTACAAAAAACAGTTGGCAAACCATAAGATGGAAGCTTGTTCAGAAGACCTTTATGCCAAACACGATCAAAAACCTTTGAGATGTCAAGAACAACTGCTTGTGTTTCACCAATCTTTTCCATTGAAATAGTCCATAAATGGGTAACATAAACCAGAATATCACCAGTGGATCGACACTAACGGAATCCATACTGGAGATCGTTAATCAGATGGAAGGTTTCTAGGTAGTTTAAGAGTTGGCGGTTAATTGATTTCTCCATTGCTTTAGAAAGAGTACAAGTAATTGCAATGGGACGATAATTGGATGGGAGGGATTTGTCACCCTTTTTAGGAACTGGCTGGATATGAGCAAATTTCCCAGCAGAAGGAAAAACACCTTTGGAATAAGAAAGTGAAAAAAGGCGGCAAAGAATAGGAGTAAGTTCAGGAGCACAGGATTTGAGAACAAATGGAGAAATACCATCGGGACCTGGAGCTTTCTTAGCATCAAGATTCGTCAAAATCTTTCTGACATCCTTTGACGTAAGACCACAGGTGGCATTGAATGGAGCTTGTTGGGAATGGTGGGAGGTGTTTTACCAAGATCATTAATACATGAGTTGGAAGAAAAATGGGATGCTAGCAGGTCAGCTTTATCCTTGGCTGAAGTGATAACAGATCCATCTGGATTGGACAGAGGTGGGAGCAGAGATGGGCAAAAGTTGCGGCCAATAGCTTTGGCAAGAGACCAGAATGCTCGGCTACCATTAGGGCAAGAAGCAACTTTTCTACTCTCAGCCTGTTGAAACTCTAGTTTCGACTGATTAATAACTGCTTTACAATTGTTGCGAGCTTTGGTGTAGGCAGAAAATGAAACCGAAGAATTAGAAACATGCCAATTACGATATGCAACATTCTTCTCTTGAACAGCCTTAGCACATTTATTGGAAAACCTTGGTTTAGATAAAGGACGAGATTTTAAAGTGTAGTGTGGGATAAAGGATTCCATTCCTGCAAGAATAATTTCACTGACACGATCTGAGCAAACGTTGACATCAGAAGTTTTGAAACAGTAATCCGACCAAGGAAAAGAAGAAAAGAAATCTCGCAGGTCATCCCATTTTGCATTCTTGTAATGCCAAACAACAGGAGGTTGGGAATAGCCATGAGATAAAGGCTCCATTGAAGAAGAGACAAGCACCAAGTTGTGATCTGAAGTGCCTAAAGGACCTGTCACTTCGACCGTGTACTTAGAAGGGTTGTTTGTGAGAAAAAGATCAGGCGTGTTGGCTGTATGATTAGGATTGCTGAAACGTTAGGAGTGGAGTCCCTCAAGGATCTGTTCTTGGACCACTGTTGTTTCTCATTTTCATAAATGACATCGATGAGGAGATAAAAGACGTGATGTCAAAATTTGCAGATGGTCAATGAAATGACAGCTATGTTTTAATGCTGCTAAATACCAGGTCTTATTACACTTGGGGAACAGCAGCCGACAAATAAATTATACACTTGGTGGGTTTAATTAAAAACAGTGGAGGAGGAAAGTGATCTGGGAGTTACAATACGGGCAGATATTCAGTTTTCTGAACAGTGTCAACAGTCAGCGAGGAAAGCCCTATCGAACATTATCCTGTAGAATGGGTCTAAAGACGGGCAATTCGAATAGTGAGATCTCAGATGGAGACTGATGAAAAACTCATGTTTTTTGTGGGCTACAGAGCTTGGCAACTAGGCACCTCAGAGGTGACCTGATTGAGATTTATAAGGTTCTGAGATGGATTAGTAAAATCAATTAAGGTGGAATTATCACTGTCGTAAAGAATTCCAGAACTAGGAATCATTAATTCAAATTATAGGTGTTGAGGTTTAGATTAAATGTAGGAAGTTTTCTTTTAGCCAACGAGTCGTTGATTGGTGGAACAAGTTGCTTTCACAGTTTGAGGTTGACAGTTTGAAGAAATTCAAAGGTCAGCTGGATACTTGCCTGTTTGAGGAAGGAAGCCTATAATTTGTATTTTCTTCTGTACTTTTTTTTTCCAGTTCAACAAAAGCCTGTGGCTTCCTTGCAATATTATTACTATTACATCATCCGCTTCTGCTGGATTCCCAGCCACATCAGGATTACAGCAAACGTTCTGGTGATAATGCAGCTAAATTGGTATCCCGGTTGAATAATCTTTACGAATAACCTTTCAAAGGTTGCCGAAATCCTGATCCCTTTTGAAATTTTAACTTTGTCCTGGCGCAATATAACCCAGCTGGTTTTGCGCCAATAAATCTAGTCAAGCAGAAAAACAAATCCTTTTTAGCCAATAAACTCAAACTCTCAAGCATATAATAGGACTTGTCAGATTTAAATGGATACTCACGCTCAAATAAATGAACGATCTTTGCTTTTCGTTCTTTCTAGCCAGCTTCATGTTCTTTAATCCACAATAAGTCCTTTAGTCCTTTTTGCCCCATAAACTTCAATGAAACAAAATAATTTCGCATCATTATGGATTGTCTTTTCTAACATAAAAATCCAACATTTGAATTAAGAAAAACAATAAATTTTCTTTTACTGTTTCTAAGATAAAATTTATTATTTTTCATTAAAATGCGTGGCATATATTGCACCACTTAACCAAATTGGAATTTACGCACAAAAATATTTATGGTCCTACAAAACTACCCTGAACGTTGTTGACGCATTCTTAGCCACGTGAAATTGTGCAATTCAACAAAGCTGTTCATTATGGAAAAAAGATAACTATGACTCTTCTTCAGTTAAGTACAAAACCGCCTGTTATCGAAGATGATGATAACATTATAAATTCTCGGGTTTTATAAAGGGAAAATCACAAGAATCTTTTTGGAGATCGTAATTTCAGTTGGAAATTTTAAAAGGATTTTCAGATTTTAGCATTTAAACAATGGAGTTTGATTAAATAATGATGTTTTTAGAATCTAGAAGAAGCTTATTTTCACTGGATTAAAAGTAACACGGAAGAGTTCTTTACGAGAGAACCAAAGTAGAAGGATTAAATGAAAAGGAAAGTAGGAAGAAATTATAAGACAAGAAAGGAACAACAGGTTATTGAATATCTATATGATAGAGTGGAGTTGCTTCATGATTGTGTCTATTAAAGATATATGAAGGAGTATAAACGAGTGACATAATATCCAGGAAATTCGATTCTCATCTTGTGATTAATATCGAAACTCAGGTGCCAATTGATGTACTGATTGTAGTAGGATTTTAGGGGCAGCAGAAACTGAGGCCATATTGCTCCATTACTGTCTATAAATTCTGTGTTCTGTGGTGTATTTTCTGGTTTCTGGAAGAAAAACCCAAGGTTCCGGGAGGAAAAACCATTCTATTCTCTTCTGAGATCGACTAACTCAGCCGCGTTGTGAAAACGGCCCATAAAAGTCCCTCCCACTCCATTTAAAAAAAATTCTGTTTTTTAAATGTCTAATTTTAAAATTTATTTCTTTTATTAAAGAAAAATAAAATTTTACTTTAATTTTATTAAACGGAAATTTTAAATTAAACGTAATTTAAAATTACAATTAATAGAATAAAATTCAAATTTTAAAATTTGCGTAATGACTGCAATTTTATTAATGGAACAAGCCTGCAATATAACCTGATTACATTTCCTAAAATATTAATTTATTTAAAATGCCAAATTCGAGTTTCTAACTATAATTATAAAATGAAAATTAAATTAACGTGTTCGATGCTCCTTTGTTTTTGATTATTTTTTCACCGGTAGAGGGCATTAGCTAAATAATATATATTTTTCATAATTTTTGGTTATCTTATAAAAATTACTGATTGCTCTTTTATAAGAACAAAAAGAGCCTTCCTTTGGCTGAAAATAATTTTATTATTTATTTTAACCTTTTTTACAGTTCTGTGTGAAAGAATTATCTTTGTTGCGAAATATGAATCACTAATATTTCGATTAAATACCATTTTTAAAAAATTGAAACTGAGAATAATATCGAAATATGCCACTAGACGGCGCGATTTCTTACATCTTGAACGTCAAGTAATATTACTGTATTTTAACGGATTGAAGCTATTTTTTTGTATTAAAAGGAAGAGAATATTGTTTTTACTTATTCTCTCATAGAAATAATAGAAATATTAAAGCAGACAATTCATTTAATTTTCTTAATAAACCAGACAAATAAAATATTAATAGTAATAGTAATGAAGGCATGCAGGGTCGGATTTTAATGTTTCTGGACCCTAGACACTTTAATTTCTGAAAAGTGGGAAAAGATTATTAAAATATTTCTTATAATAAATTATACTGCATTAAAGCATTGACTGCGAATTGCATCTTTCGGTGCAATGTTGTCTCAGGCACATGCAAGATTCACAATGCGTGAAAAATCAGAAAAGCATTTCACTTCTATATCAAATACACTGGTGTGCAAAATTTAAGGACCAGTCAGGTTTTCACCTGTGGCGTCTCATAGGAGTGGCCTGGATATGGGAAAAGCATACCAAAGGAACCTCTTGAGGTACAGAAATGATGAAGGAAACAGCAATGGAAACAAAACGGGTCTTTATTGAAAAATGGCAACATAGCACTGGCTGCCATGATTCAGATGCAACACTGCCAAAGATGGAACTAAGGGAAGAGGTGGTCCTCAATGAGATATGACCACTCGTAATATCGATGCAGGCTTTGCACCGCCTGTCCATACTTAGACAATGTTGTTGTTAAGTTCTTGCGGTAACGTCGTCCATTCCTCTGTCAGCGCCATCTTCAGCTGGTGAACATTTTCTGGTGGATCTATGTGCCGCTAGGCGTCTCTCCAGAGCGTCCCATATGCGTTCGATGGGATTTCGATCTTCGGGACAGGCAGGCCAATCCATACGAACAATGCGCTCACTTTCCAAAAGCATATTAACAGCTGCAGTGCGACGGGGTGTGGCGTTATCATCCATAAACACGAACTCGGGGCCAATGGCACCTCGGAACAGACGCACATGGGGAAGGATTACTTCAGTACAGTAGCGTGCACCGGTTACAGTTCCACCTTCCAGTATGTGGAGTTGTGTACGTCCATCCAAGGTAACGCCTGTTCTAACGCGAATACGTCGACCGCCATATCGATCCCTCTCAGTGAGGTTTGCGGGGTTATACCGTGTGCCAATCTCTCGCCAGATTAGCTGAAGTCCAGAATCCTGCTGAGACTCAATCTACTGTCATCAGTAAAGAGTACCTTAAATAAAGAGTTTGTGGTTGTAACCTTTAGAAATAGTGTTGGTCCTTAAGTTTTGCGCACTATTGTATATATAAAGTTCAAGGTTACACTGAAATAAAGTATTTTTTTTTCATCAGAGATTTATATTACTGTAAAATAGAATTGCGTTTAATTATTCTCTTTTTGGATTACTAAAGGATTTGTCCATCTTTAATGACAAAATTAGAAAACGTGACATAATATCGATTGAAAAGATTTTGACAGTTAAAATTAAGGTAAAAAATCTGGCGATGTTCTGTAAACAACACCAGCGGCTCACATCTGTTGAGTATGGGTTTGGCACACCCAGGATCCTCAGCTGGATATCATCATCACTTTTCTCTTTCTTGCTGATTCGCTTTTACTTTTGTCTCTCTCTCTCTCTCTCTCTCTCTCTCTCTCTCTCTCTCTCTCTCTCTCTCTCTCTCTCTCTCTCTCTCTCTCTCTCTCTCAGGGTAAATGGGGAATTTTCTTTGGCTGGTGCAGCATAAGACTAAGTCTTCCTTGCACCATATGTCTAATAATAATAATAATAAGGGTTTGCTTACTTCCCTTGCTACCTCCTGTAATATAACTCGATAGATCTCGTCCATCCCAGGTGCCTTTCTTATGTTTAACTTCAACAATTTCTTCTCCACTTTGCTCTCAGTTATTACAAAATCATTTTAGCTCCCCGTTAGTGTTTGATAAACGTCTGGCACTCCCTCATTGAATAACTCCTCATGTCTGAATGCAGATGCAAAATACTCATTTAGTTTATCAGCTACCTCAGCATGTTCATCAATAGACACCCCATCTATGTTAAGTGATCCAATCTGATTCATCCCTTTCCTTTTTACATAAGAAAAGAACTCTTTGCTGTTTTTCTTTGCATCCTTTGCCAAAGATTTCTCGTAATCCGCTTTCGCCTGCCTAACCTCCTTCGTGACATGATTTCAGACTAGTTTATATCTGCCATAGGCTTCTGTGTCACCTGATACTTTATATGCACCCCATAGATTTTTCTTCTTTGTCACGAACCTCGTTAATTCATCTGACATCCATTTTGGCCTGAACCTTGAAGAGTATTTCTTAGATGGAATGAAAAGCCTATTAGCCTCCAAAATTAAGTCCCTGAAGGCTTCCCATTTAGAATTCAACGTTGTTAACATTTGATCCCACTGTAAAGAATTTAAAAACTGTCTCAGACGACCTCAATCACCTTTACGAAAGCAAAAGCCCTTCCCGTTTAGTCTTGATGGTAATTCCATCTTTAAGTAAATCTCACATCAGTACGCTGTGATCACTGCCATCTACCAACCCATAAGGAAAGTAGACAAATTGGACACCACTCAACCAAACAAGGAGACCCCACTCGCACAGACAGAAGAAACAAAGAAAGAAAGAAAGGCTGGCGAAAAAGGCACTCCATGGAGACACCGCTATGACCTCCATTAAACTATTATATTAGGGTTACCTAGAAAGTCACTTCAACTATCCATGGGTGTTGTTTCTCATCTTTAGTCGTGTGTAAAAAATGGAATGGCTCTGATTCCAATAGCTTTTCCTTAATATATTTCTACCAGGCTTTTGAATATCCCATCGTTGGACTCGAATCCAGGTCATGTCCACCCATACCGGGTGGAAAGGACCTGGGTTCGAGTCCCGTAGATGACGAGAGAAATTTTTATGGGACTTTTCCACAACGTGGCTGAGTTAGTGTGTTTAGGCGAGGGTAGCGTGTTTAGAAACATCACCTCGCATCCACTATCCAGCTCATTCCACTCGCACCACTAATAATAATATTCTTTATGCTTGTAAATCAAACTCTTAAGTCACTAAGATCTTGGAAAAAATCTTTTTTCTTGGAAAATTTCTTTTTCCAACTTGATTTATGTTCCTTTTATTTATTTATTTAATTTTTATTTTTTTGTTATTATAATTTAAAAGATATTTTTTAAGTACTTCATATGGGAAGCAGTAATTCTAGAGTAAAAATAAAAAAAACTCTGTGGTACTGCACTGACAGTGGTAGAGAACGAAAAGGACCTGGGGATAATTGTGCAGACAGATATGAAGTTCTCTGAGCAGTGCAGACGGGCTGCAAGAGTAGCTCATGGTGTATTGTCAATGACATACAGGAATTCTTCTAGCAGGGATACGGATGTGATTATTGTCTTGTATAAGGCAATGGTCAGGCCACACCTAGAGTACTGTATACAGGTCTGGAGGCCTCATTTCAAGAAGGATGTAGAGCTGCTGGAACGAGTACAGAGCAGGGCAACAAGATTAGTGAATGGAACAAAGGGGTGCTCTTACGAAGAAAGGCTTATGTTTTGCAAATTACAGAGTCTGGAGACTAGGCACCAGCGAGGTGATCTGATTGAGGTGTATAAAGCCTTGAATGGTTTGAGCATGCTCAATGCTGATGGGATTCTTCCTCTTGCTCAGAAAAATCATCCGAGAGGGCATAAATTCAAATTGAGGAAAGACAGTTGTAGGGTAGATGTGCGGAAGTTTGCCTTTAGCCAGCGGGTAGTTGATTTGTGGAACAGACTTTTATCTTTTGTTGTTGAAGTTGATAAACAAATGGATGGGTGAAGTGGGAGGGTTTTTTTTTTTTTTGGCTGATGGTGCATAAGCTTGCTTTCTTGCATCATATGCAAGAAATAGGTGTACTACAATCGCATTGATTTATAGCATGTTGTAAAGAATTGAGATAAATGTTAAATATTGGTCTATTTAGTAGATTAATGCGTTGAAATAATAATGATAACATCGACTACGGCAAGGCCTTCGACCATGCCACATACCTGGATAACAAAATCGCTGAAAACTTACAAAATGAAGCGGACAGTCACAAACTTTCTAGAAACAACCATGGGGAAATGGAGTACCACTATCAAGGGAGAAAACATCAGAAAAAGACTAATCCCCATCGGGATAGGAATCTTTTAGAACATGTCCTTAGCCAATTATGATTCTGTCCAGCACTCAACCCACTGTCTACCATGTTCAACAACAGCAAGTACGATATATCCACAAGTAGGGAGAAAGGAACTGTACAACCTCTCTCACCAGATGTACGTGGATGACATCGAAGCATGCGGCAACCAACAATGAACTTCAACAGCTATACCTGATCACCGAAATGTTCAGCACTGACATCTGGATACAATAGGCCTAAAAATATACAAGACCCACGGACTGCATCATGGAAATCCAGCGAGCAGAAACTACCAGATGAAGACCAGTGATATGTGCGGATGACGCAAGCCCAAATAGACAGAACACAATGAGAGCAAATCCCGGCTGACTGAGAAATACCATCAGAGACTGAGGAGCGTGCTGAAAACTAGGTTGAACCGCGCGTACATGGTCAGAGTCATAAACACCAAAGCAGTCCCAGACTGATATACCCCTTCAAGATCATAGATTGGACCAACATAGAGCTGGAGAAGATTATGAGAAAGACAAGAGAAATAATGAACAACAGCCGCCAATACCACCCAATGTCGGCCATCGGGAGCCTGACCATAGCCATCAAAGGAGAATGGGGATTGACAGATCTCACTGAACAACAGAAGAAGGCGCGATTCAAAATCTGAGAGATTACTTTCAAGAAACCATAACACCAATCTACCAATTTGCCTACCTAGGAAGGTAGGCAAATTGTACACCACTTAACCAAAAAAGGAGACCCACTCGCACAGACAAGAAACAAAGACAGAAAGATGGGAGCACAAGGCACTCCACAGCAGAAACCACAATGACCTGCATTAAACTATTATACTAAGGTTACCTAGAAAATCACTTCAACAATCCATGTGTATTATGTCTTCTGTAAATTACGTATGTTTTTTGATCGATCTGTCTGCATTTGTGGACGAAAAACCTCATTTTCTGCGGGGGGGATGGAGATTCTTGCTATATTTGCCTGAGACTGACTAACACAACCACGAAGTAAATAAAAGCCCATAAAAGGTTTCCACTCGAGTTGTTAGGACGATTACGATACTACTCTGCTACCCGTGCAGATTTGACCTCCATTAAGGCTTCATAGTTCAGGAGGCTTCCAACGTATGACTCACGTGCGTGGGGGGGGTCTCATCCCCGAGACCGAACGATTCGCTCTGTGTATTCACCCTCAAGTAATGAACTCAACACCATGAACTAAGTAAATACATTGGCAAGGACACTGGCCTAAATATAATAGTTTGGTTTTTTTTTTTTTTTTTTTTTTTTTTTTTTGTGCACCGACGTAAGAGAGGATGTCAAAGAAATGTGGTATATGGAACAAGTAATGACCATCCGGATCGCCGTCTCAACCACCAGCATGGTGCCAAAGAGCCTTCTTAAGAATCTAGCAACCTCGCAGAGAACCTGAGCACCTGTAAGACAGTCAGAGAGTTCCCGACCAATAATACCAACCGAACAACTACCCACAAGCACCTGGTACCAGTACGCGTCCCGAGATGGACAAAACACCCTTAAGGAGATGTAATAATTTCTTCAAATAGGGGAATTAGCAAAAAGGATTAATTTTCGGTACTCAACTCAATTGATCTGCTTTGTTACACGATGTTAAAGTGGAATAGGATTAAAACTAATTATGGTTAAACAAGTGACGTATGAGTCTATGAGTGCATAACAGTTACACAAGTGCTTAATTAGTGTTTAGTAAAGTTCGTGGAGGCTAGGACTCAAATTGCCAGTCAAAATCTTAATACCGACATTTCGGTATTTTTAATTTATGAAACCGGGATACCGGTATTCCAAAAAGAACATTTAGGTCCAATAATGACTAATGACGTCTGATGACAGTTGTTCAGTGAGGTGTGTGAATCCTCATCTTCCTACGGTCAGTCTCTCGAAGGCCAACTTTGGTTGGTGTTTGCGGCTCTTGTTCATTATTGCTCTTGTCTTTTTCATATCAGAAAAGTATATGATATTTGCAATAAAACGGTATATATACGGATTATTATTAAAATCATTTTAATAATAAAATTGTGGTTTAACTTTTTGAAAAAATCTTGCCGAATTAATAATTTTGTATTTATTGTATCGACGTTTACTAATACACCTTTTTATTTATTTTATAACGAAGTAATTTCAGATTATCAAAATTGTGGATAAGTTGTGTTCAATTTCGATTGAGACATATTCACCGAATCATCAGCGATGTGTTTATAAATAAAGAAAAACGTTTCAAGCGCAAACAGTCCCAAAAAAAAAAAAAAAAAACTTTATGTAGAATTATGTGACGCCTTATTTTTTTAGGGGCACATTTAAAAAAAAAACAGTCATTTTGAGAGCCCCTGTTGATCAGGGCTCAGTGCAGATGTCTTTATTGCATATTGGATAACGCGCCACTGTGCGAAGTAGTGGCATGTGATGCAAGAAAGCAAGTGTATGAGCTTATGCAGCATCAGCGCAAAAAAAAATCACACCATTCCCTCCAAATGCTTGTCCAGTTCCTCAAATTTATTTAACCAATCAACTTCCACAACGACAGATGGAACTTTGTTCCAGCAATTAACCACCCGCTGGCTAAAGGCAAATTTCCGCACATCTATTCTACGTCTGTCCTTCATCAATTTGAATTTATGCCCTCTTAGGTTCGTAATCTGAACAAGTGGAAGGATCTCATCGGGCTCATAACATTCAAGGCTTTATTCACCTCAATCAGATCACCGCGCAGGTGCCTAGTCTCCAGCCACTGCAATTTGCAGAACTTAAGCCTCTCTTGGTAAGAGAAACCCTTCATTCCCCTCACCAATCTTGTTGCCCTTCTCTGTACACACCCAAGTAAATCTACATCCTTCCTAAAATGAGGCCTCCAGACCTGTACGCAGCACTCAAAGCATGGCCTGACCATTGCCACAAAGGGATAATCACCTTCTTTTCCCTGCTAGCAAAATTCCTGTATATCTTTGACAATACCCCACGACCTGCTCTTGCAGCCTGTCTGCATTGCTCAGAATAATCACCTGAGAGGGCATAAATTCAAATTAAGGAAAGACAGTTATTGGATAGATGTGCAGAAGTTTGCCTTTAGCCAGCAAATGGTTGATTGCTGGAACAGACTTCTCTGTTTTGTTGTTGAAGTTAATGAACGAATGGAAGGGTGAAATGGGAGGTTGTTTTTTTTAGGTAGGCTGATGCTGCATAAGTTTGCTTTCTTGCATCATCATCAGCCATTTGAATCCACTGCAGGATGAAGGCCCTGTCCAGCAACTTTCCAGTTCCTTCTGGTTTGAGCACTGGCCATCCATTTACTACCCAAAAACTCATGAATTTCATCTATCCATCTCCGCCTTTGTCTTCCAGGTTTTCTTCTAGCTCCTCTTGGATACCATTCTGTTATTTTCTTAGTCCATCTGTCATCATGTCTTCGAGCTAATACCATAAATGCCCAAGACCATTTTAGTTCTTTAGTTTTGATAAGAATGTCCTTTACTTGAGTTTTCTGCCTAATCCATGTGTTTCTCTTCTTATCTAACAGTCTGATTCCCAATGTAATTCGTTCCATTCTTCGCTGTGTAGTTGTCAGCTTCTCTTCCATTCTTTTGGTGAGTGCCCAAGTTTCAGTTCCATAAGTCATGGTGGGGAGTATACATTGATTCATTATTTTACATTGGTTCATTATTTTACGTTTCAGACAAACTGGAATATTGCTCTTCAGTATGTGACTATATTTCCTGAATGCTATCCATCCAAAATTTATTCTTCTCTTGACTTCCAGCCATTTATCATTATTACAGCTAATAACTTGTCCCAGATAAGTATATAACTCCACCTTTTCAATTACTGCTCCTTCAATCATTATTTCCCTTTCTGTGGCATACTTGTTCATCATTACTTTTGTTTTAGCCATATTCATCTTTAGTCCAAAATCCTTACTAACTGTGCATAACTGATTAAGATTTTCCTCTAATTCTTTGGGATCGTGGCTTATGACCACAATGTCATCTGCAAATCGTAAATGGTTTAGGTACTCTCCGTTCACATTGACTCCTTTCTGCGACCAGTCTAATCTTCTGAAAGCTTCCTCAAGGGCAGCAGTAAACAGCCTCGGAGATATTGTGTCTCCTTGTCGAACTCCTTTCTCGATTTTAAATTTGCTACTGTCTTTGTCTAGTCTAATAAAGGATGTAGCACTCTCATATATTTTCTTCAAAATCATAATATATGGGGTATCTATGCCTTGTCTTTGCAGTGCCCGAAACATTGCCTTATGCTGTATGGAGTCAAATGCCTTTTCATAATCCACAAATGCCAGGCATAATGGTGTTTTATATTCATTTGCTTTCTCCATTAGCTGTGATATTACATGAAGGTGATCCATAGTTGAGAATCCTGTCCTAAAGCCAGCTTGCTCTTTTTGTTGATTCTCATCAAGTATTCTTTCTATTCTGTTAGTAATGACCCTTGTGAACAACTTGTAGATGTGGGATAACAAGCTAATTGGTCGATAATTTCCAATTTCTGATTTATCTCCTTTCTTATGCAGCAAAACTATGATTGCATTATTCCACTGCTTAGGCGTCACACCTTTTCTAATGCACTTTGTGAAGAGCCTTGCCAGTTTTTGTGTTATGTCTCTTCCTCCCCATTTTAACAACTCTACAGTAACTTCATCTTCCCCCTGGGCTCTCCGATTCTTCATTTTCTTCAATGCATGTTCTACCTCATCAGGAAGAATATCGGGTATGTCGTATGTGTTGCTAATTTGCTATCCATCTTCCTCACTGCTGGCATTATTCCCTCGCTCCTTGTATAATTCTCTATAGTAGTCTTCTGCTATTTGAATTATGCCTTCTCTGCTGTTTATAAGTACACCATCGCTATTATTCAGTTTCAGTATCATTTGTCTTTCTGTATTACTGCTCATGGCTGCTGATTTAAATCCTTTGTTTTCCCTTAATGCTTGTTCTACTTTTCTTGTGTTAAATCTTTTTATGTCCTCTCTGAGTCTATTTCTAATGGCTTTGCATAACTCAGTATACTCAATTTTCTCCCTGTCAGTGTTTTTCTCGCTCTTCATTTGTCGTCTTCGGTTCATCATGACAAGTGTTTCTTGACTAATTTTTTCTTCTTTGGATTTCTGTTTCCCTATAGGTTTCTTGGGCTTCATCACTTTCAGAAAGTTGTAATATTCCTCTTCGATATTTTGGTCCTGAGCAGTCTGCAGAAGCTCAAACTTGTTTTTAAGTTCCAGTACATCTGCTTTTTCTCCTCCTCTGTTATCTCAAAGACATTTGTATTACTTACTCGAGTCAGTTTTTTCCTTTCCTTTCCTACATCTATATCAAGTGTACATCTTACCATTCTGTGATCACTTCCAACATTTACCTTATTCAGGACGGTAACATCATTCACAATATATGAAGTCGATTTCATTAGTTGTTAATCCATTTGGACTCTTCCATGTCCACTTTCTGTTCACCCTTTTCTTGAAAAAAGTGTTCATTACTGACAGTCCTTGAGATTCTGCAAATTCCACAAGTCTTTCACCTCTTTTATTTCTTTCATAAATTCCAAAGTTTCCTATAGTTCCTCTTTCTGCGCTGTTTTGCCTTTTTCCAACCTTAGCATTGAAGTCCCCCATAATAATAGTGTAGTGGGTTTTCTGCTCATCTAGAAGACTCTCAATTTCTGTGTACATTTCTTCAACCTCTTCATCATCATGGCTAGATGTTGGTGCATAAATCATAATCTTTAGCTTGTACCTCTTAGAAATCTTGAATATTAGTCTTGGCACCCTTGGTGATGTACGTTTGAATTCCAAAATGTTGTTTTTAAAATCTTTATGGACCAGAAACCCAACTCCACCTTCACTCCTTTCACTGTTTCCATTGGTGTACAGCAGATTTCCACTTGATAAACTTATAAGTGATTCATTTCTTCTTCTTGTTTCAGCCAAACCGATGATATTCCAATTCACATTTTCTAATTCCTTTTCCAGCTCTAATATCCTGTCTTCACCGATGAACGATCTTACGTTGTAACAGGCCAAGTTCAGTTTCCGTGCATGGCAGCCTGGTCGTACCCAGAGATTCTTAGCACCCTCTGCATCCACTGTGATCCTCTCGCTGCCGTAAGAGGGAGAGTGAAAGCTGCTGGGGACTGAGGGCCATTTGTATTGTTGTGCTCTCATGCTGGAGGGTTTGGTCTTTTCCTCTTCACGCTGACCAGGCATCTTGAAGGGAACCACTCTACACGTTCGTTGCCACCTAAGTGATATAACAGGGCTTACCATCGAGAAGGTGTGCGTGAGTGGAATTTAGGGAGGCAGGCCAACCGGACTTCTCCTAAATCTTCTGTAATAGAGAGATATTGGATCCATCAGTGTTTTAGGCTGAGTGTCTGATAACACACAGGATACCTGTTCCCCTCTAAGCCCCCTCAGGGATCAATCATTTGATACCAACAAACTGAATGAGTATTTTGATTCTACATTCACACATGAGGAATTATTAAGGTTTGAAAATGGCAGACGGTTATCAAATTGTAGCAGGATACTTAATGATTTTGTAATAACTGAGAGTAAAGTGGAGGAGAAATTGTTGAAGTTAAACATAAGAAAAGCACTTGGGGTGGATGGGATCTATCCAGTTATATTAAAGGAGGCGGCAAAGCAACTAAGCAAACCCTTAGCCATAATTATGAGAGCGTCCTTGGACTCAGGGGAGGTTCCCAAGGACTGGAGATGTGCAAATGTATCCCTAATTCACAAAGGGGGATCGAAGGGTGACACGAGTAATTACAGACCAGGTAGTTTAACTTCTGTTCCTGGTAAAAATAATGGAGTCACTGGTTAAAGATGCATTGCAGGATCATCTAGACAAGACTGCAGCAATAATTCAGACACAGCATGGGTTTGTTAAGGGAACGTCTTGTCTGACAAATTTGATAGGATATTATGATGTGGTTATAAAGGAACTGGATGCAAAAAATAATTTTGATATCATATATTTGGATTTCAGGAAAGCTTTTTACATTGTTGCGCTTGGAACACTATTGTACAAATTGGAGCAGAATGGTATTAAGGGTAAGTTGCTACAATGGATAACAGGATGGTTAAGTGGGAGAAGACAGAGGGTGGTAATCAATGGGTGCTGCTCTTTTTGGACTAATGTTATTATTGGTGGGGTCCCACAGGGTTCGGTGTTAGGTCCACTGTTGTTTTGTATATTTATCAATGATATTGATGAAGGTATATCAGGCTTAATGTCGAAGTTTGCAGATGATACCAAGGTTGGCAGGGTTGTTAATGACAGTAATGGCTGTGTGCTACTGCAACAGGATCTGGATTATTTGGGCAGATGGGCTAAGAAGTGGCAACTGAAGTTTAACCTTGACAAATGCAAAGTACTGCATATGGGTAGAAGTAATCCCAGAGAAACGTACCAACTGTGTGGTACTACACTTAAGGTGGTAGAAAATGAAAAAGACCTGGGAGTAATTGTGCAGGCAGATATGAAGTTTTCTGAGCAATGCAGACAGGCTGCCAGGGCAGGTCATGGGGTTTTGTCAATGATATATAGGAATTTTGCCAGCAGGGAAAAGGAGGTGATTATCCCTCTGTATAAGGCAATGATTAAGCTACGCCTTGAGTACTGCGTACAGGTCTGGAGGCCTCATTTTAGGAAGGATGTAGATTTACTTGAGCGTGTACAGAGAAGGGCAACAAGATTGGTGAGGGGAATGAAGGGATCCTCTTATCAAGAGAGGCTTAAGTAATGCAAATTGCAGTGGCTGGAGACTAGGCACCTGCGCGGTGATCTGATTGAGGTGTATAAGGCCTTGAATAGGATCAGCACGCTGAATTCTGATGGGACCCTTCCACTTGTTCAGATTATGAACCTAAGGGGGCATAAATTCAAATTACGAAAGGACAGATGTAGAATAGATGTGCGGAAATTTGCCTTTAGCCAGCGGGTGGTTAATTCCTGGAACAAACTTCCATCTGTCGTTGTGGAAGTTGATAGGTTAAATAAATTTAAGGAGGAACTGGACAGGCATTTGGAGGGAATGGTGTGATTTTTTTTTTTTTTTTTTTTGGCTCATGCTGCATGAGCTCATACATCACAATGCTTTCTTGCATCACATGCCACTACTACTACTACTACTATTTCCAGGAACGTGTTCAACAAGAAATTACCATCGATTTATTAGAAGAGTAACAAATAACCCAATAGGCTCAACCGGAAGTTCCTAAACCACAACGAATGTTCGAAATTAATTGACTTTAACAAAATCACGTGGAAGTGCAGCGAAAATGAAATATACAGGAAGTGGAAATGCCGTTGCCATGACAATCATAGAAATGAAAAGCCCTCTTTCGGCCTGGTTTGGTTCTTCGTATACATTAAATAAAAAATTTTAAAAAACAGAAATAAATATATCAATTTATTGAATAATTAATTTCTAAATAATTAGATTAATCAAATGAAGTAGGCGTACAATCGCATTCATTAAAACAAATGTTTTAAAAAATAAATATATAAACTGAAATAAATATCTGAATAGTGTGAAATAAATATATAAACTGATTCAATAATTAATTTGTCAATAATTACATGGATCAACAACAAAAAAAAAAAATTGGTGTACAATCGCATTCATTTAAAGAATGTTTTAAAGAGTTCAGATAAATTTTAAATATTGTTATATTTAGTAGATTATTGCGTTGAAATAATAATATAAATATCGACTACGGCAAGGCCTTCGACCATGCCTCACACCTGGATAACAAAATCGCTGAAGATTTACAAAATAAACCTGACAGGGACAAACTTTCTACAAACAACCATAGCGAAATGGACTACAACTATCAAAGTAGAAAACATCAGAACAAGACCTATCCCCATCGAGAGAGGAATGTTTTAGAAAATGTCCTGAGCGCACTACGATTCTGTCTGGCGCTCAATCGACTGTCTACCATGTTCAACAACAGCAAGTACGATATATTCTTAAGAAGAGAGGAATGAACTGTACATCCTCTCTCACCAGGTATACGTGGATGACATAAAACCATGCGGCAACCGACAATGAACTTCAACAGCTACTCCTGATCAACGAAATGTTCAGCACTAATATCAGGAAGCAATTGGTCTAGACAAATACATGATCCAGGATTGCATCATGGAAATCCAGTCGGCAGAAAAACTACCAGATGAAGACGAGTGAGATGTGGGGATGACGCAGGCTCAAATAGTTAGAATACAATGATAGAAAGCCCGGCTGACTGGGAAATACCATCAGAGACTAAGGCGACTGCTAAAAACTAGGCTGAACGGCAAGTACATGGTCAGAATCACAAACCCCAAAGCAGTCACAAACTCCTTCCGGATCATAGATTGGACCAAAACAGAGCTGGAAAAGATTATGAGAAAGAAAAGAGCAATGATAAACAAGAGCCGCTAATACGAACCAAAATCTGCCATCGAGAGACTGACCATAGCCAGATTTTAGGAAAACACAACACCAATCTACCAAGCCATGAGGAAGGTAGACATATTGCACACCGCTCAACCAAACAGTACCGTATCCAGCTTTCATCGTCAGGGGGGGAAATGGAATGCGGAAAGGGTTTTGAGTTTTTTTTTTAATGAACGCCTCCTGCATTCTTTTTGTTTAATTTCCATTTTTTTGTCTAAGACAGGCATATTTCCCTTCTTTCCACCCCTGCAACCAAAAAAGGAGACCCCACTAGCACAGACAGAAACAACACAGTAAAAAAGATGGGCGAAAAAGGCAATCCATGGGCGACACCACAATTTCCCCCATTAAACTATTTTATTTGGGTTATGTAGAAAGTCACTTCAACTACCCATGGGTATTGTGTCTGTAAATTGCGTGTGTCATTTGCTCGATTTGCGCGCTGTACTGGATGAAAAGCCCCCTTTTCAAGATAAAACCTTGCTATCTACCCCACAGACATTCTTAATGACCCACGGACTGAAAATAGCACATAAATGCTCCTCGCCTCATTGATGGGATTCGAACTCATGTCTTATGCACCCGGGTGGAGAGGACCGTGACAATACCACTGTGCTACCGGACAGACGTAACTTCCATTAAGGGTAAATAGTTATGGAGGCTCCCAAAATATGAATCACGTTGAGAGGCTCATCACAGAGACCAAAAGGTTCATGCTGTTCCTTCACCATCAGAAAATCAACACCAAGAACCAAAGATAATACATTGTCAGGGAATCTACATTGACAGATGACCATGTTAACGATGCCACCTGGCTCCAGAATTCTGTAACTGATATTGTTGTAAAAACAAAATGGCTCTGATTCCAAACGTTTTTCCGTAAAATATTTATACCAGACTTTTGAATGCCCCTACCTCCCCATATAGGGTGGACCAGAACTGAACTGGATTCAAGTCCCGTAGATTACGAGAGGAATTTTTATGGGACGTTTTCACAATGTGGCTGGGTTAGTGTGTCGCGAGGTTGCATGGTTTTTACTACTGGAATCTGGAGTTTTTCGTCCAGCAAAAAGAAAATAAACCACAGAACACATGCAATTTACTTAAATAAGAAGCAATATGGTCTTAGTCGATAATGATCCTAAAACCGAATAACAACAATAAAACTTTAAACACCTTGTATTTAAATCACGCGAATTGGATAAACTTTCTCCATTGGCCAATATCAGTTTGTAACCACACGCAAATGTGCTCTTTTTGGATCAGGTAATGGTTCGACTATACCTTACCTTTTGTTCAGTGTTGTATATACATTACAACTTATTGGAAGAGGAGTTCAAGCAAGAGCCCCTTATCCTGTTGATATTCGTTGTATCCCTTTTATAGGATGATAACGAAGCATGCGCATGAAATCGCTTCCTCTTAAAAGGTCTTTTTGGCAGAAAATTATGGTGACCAATGTTTTGGCTGGTGTTCGCAAGAAGTAAAGTTTATATATCATAAAGAAGAAATATTTCTGTTGTCTCAATAGATTTTGTGACAGTCAATCGGATTTCTTGGCGTTCTTATCGCGTTTAATCTTCTATGATATTTGCTTTACTCAAATGTTGCCCTCGTAGAATTTGAATTTCTCCGAACGCACGCGCAGACATTTTGAACTCGAAACTGTCATAGTACATATAAAGTTCAAGGTTACACTAAAACTGTCGTGCAAACATCAAGGTTTTTTTTTCATCAGAAGCTTATTTTAACTGCAAAATAAAATTGAGTTTATTTCTTCTCTTTTTGGATTATAAAGGATTTGTCCATCTTTAATAATAAAATTGACACACGTGACATTAATGTCGATTGAAATGATTTTACAGTAATTAACCTAATAAATCTGGTGATGTTCTGTAAATGTTGAACCTTCTACACTGCATTTTGGTTGAGTGCTTCAATCATCATTGAGAGTTCACGTGACCATGTCGACATTGGCACTTTGTTCCAGACACAATCCAGCACACGATGCAGGGTGATCACCGAGACGGGTACACTTACAGACATGGCCAGGATAATAGATCAGAAGATAGGGCAAAAAATACCACTTGATAAAAGGAAGTGTACCGTATTACAAGGGGGAACCTCATGCCGTATTAGAGATTCCTACCCACAAACTATACTGGCACCGCTCCATAATAGCCGATTAGAAGATACCGCACAACAGACCAAACATAATCCTCATCGAAAAGAAGGAAATGGCTACCTACCTGATCGACTTAACTGTGCCCAACACCAGAAACCTCCAGGAAACCTACGAGAAAAAGATCAGGAAGTACACAGACGTAAGAGAGGAAGTCAAAGAACTTGGTGTCGTCCAGCAAACAGAAAGAGGAAGTCAAAGAACAGCAATAGGCCTCGCAGAGAATACTGAACACCTGTAGGACAGTCAGAGCGTTCCCGACCAATAATACCAACCGAACAACCACCCCAAGAACCTGGTACCAGTACCCATAGTGAGATGGGAAGAAAGCCCATTGTGAGAAGAAGTAATTTCTTCAAATAAGGAATTAAAAACTTATATGGTATATTTATCCAAATAAGCAAACAGTTTAACTAAATAATCACTCTTAAATCTTTGAAAGTAATTGTGTTGTAACTGAGCATATTTCATATCATGTAACCATTCTTGTTACCATTAAAACAACAATAATTAAAAACTGGCAAAATTAATTACACAAACAATCCCTCCCTTCCTCACGATAAGAACCCCCTTGGTCCTTCGAGAGGGTTGGCGCGATGCGAAGACCTATTTTACCTAAAAAGACAGAAGAGGTCAGGACAAAAGCTGACTCCCAAATTGAAGATGAACTGTGCTGGAACTTAGCTTATGTAATGCTAGTACAATAAATTTTCCATAGTTTTGGAGTGATTATTTAATTAAAGTGATTACTGGTAGGATAATAATTTCGCTGCAATTAATAAAAACGCGACTAGAATTAATCTGCAGAGTGCGCACTTATTTTAAAAAGCTCTTTCTTGAAAAATAAGTTAATAAGGCGAAAAACATTATCTGCCGTGACCAGGATTTGAAGCTTGGTTATTGCGGCCACAACGCAATGTCCTAACCACTAGACGATCACGGCGTCTGTGTATTTTATCTTCCCAGTGATTCCTTAAATACACACTCCACTTACGATTGATACCGGATATCCTGCGTGTAATTCAGTCAAGTTAGTTTTTATTAAGATCCAATTCGTTGATGTAGTGAGATGAGAAATGCTGAATAGGATAAAAAATGAGTAACTTTGAAAGAGTGCCCATCTGCTGGAACGTCCACTTTTTTTAACATCTTAACTGCTGAAGCCAAGTCTCTTCTGAGTTGGCCTTGGGTATCATAGGTGGCAACTGTTATGTTTGTTGAGCGTTTATATGGATAATGGTCACAAAAAACACCACTCATTAGTACTTAGCGCTGTTATGTCGGATGCCATAAAAACTGGAATATAAGAAACAAATGAAGGGTCGTATCAGTTTGGTAAATAGAGATGGAAAATATGATGTAAAATGCTGTTCTATCCATATAGATCCTTGGAAAAAATTTCTCGTAATCCGCCTTGGCCTGCCTAACCATCTTCGTGACATGATTTCAGACTAGTTTATATCTTCCATAGGCTTCTGTGTCACCAGATACTTTATATGCATCCCATAGATTTTTCTTCTCTGTCACGAGCCTCGTTAATTCATCTGACATCCATTTTGGCCTGAACCTTGAATAGTATTTGTTAGTTGGAATAAAAAGCCTTCCAAAATTAAGTCCCTGATGGCTTCCCATTTAGAATTCCACTTTGTTAACATCATCATTAGTTGATCGCACTGCACAGAATTTAAAAACTGTCTCAGACCACGTCAATCACCTTTACGAAAGCAAAAGCCCTTCCCTTTAGCCTTGATGGTAATTCCATCTTTAAGTAAATCTCACATCAGTACGCTGTGATCACTGCCCCACTCGCACAGACCCCACTCGCACAGACAGAAGAAAGAAAGAAGGGCGAAAAAGGCACTCCATGGAAACACCGCTATGACCTCCATTAAACTATTATATTAGGGTTACCTAGAAAGTCACTTCAACTATCCATGGGTGTTGTTTCTCTTCTTTAGTCGTGTGTAAAAAATCGAATAGGGTTTGTTAATTTACATATATTAATTTAAAAAAAATTAAATAAATATATCAATTTATTTAATAATTAATTTCTAAATAATTAGATTAATCAAGTGAAGTAGGCGTACAATCGCATAATAAATATTTAAAAAAAAATGTTTAATAAAAATAAATATATTTTTATATTTAAGATGACTCCCAAAAGTGACTCCCAACTTAACGATGAAGTGCGCAGTAACTTAGCTTATGTAATATACTCAGCTGCAGTGCAATTACTTTCGCATGGTTTAGGAGTGATTAATTAATTAAACTGATTGCTGGTAGGATAATAATTTCACTGCAATTAATACTTAGAATGCTACTGGAATTAACCTCCACAGTGCGCACTTATTTTAATGAATTTAAGGAATTTCTTCGAAGATAAATTAAGGAAAAAGTAGAAGAACATAACCTAACGTGACCAGGATTTAAACGTGGGTTATTGCGGCCAAAACTCAATGTCCTAATCACTAGCAATATGAGGGGAACAACATCCTTCCTCGCATAAAGCAACTCTTTCTTCGTGGCATCAACTGCACTTAACTGGCCATCCTGACACAAGCAAGGAACTCTTGCACAGCGTGCTCACATAAAGCTGAAAGTAACAGAAAACGGAAGCCAGCTGGAGTTGTAAACATTAAAATCACCAAGGAAAATTACCTCACTGTTAGGAAAGTTGGACTAGAGAAAGTCAAGTTGCAAAGAGAGGAAGTCAAAGAGCTCCAAGTGATTAGTGAAATTGGGAGAAGGGTAGAGACAACAGATGAATTCGACACAGTGAGGTAGAGAGATTTTAAGCCGGAGAAGATCGAAAAGAGGAGGTTCCAAATTACCAAGTCTCTGAAAGGGAATATCGGAACGGACATATGCACAAGTACCACCTTTGAGGCAAAACGAATCATACAGCGAATAATTTGGGCAACCGAGATGAGCAGTAGTTGAATCAACTGATAATTGAGATTCTGTCAGAAAAAGTACATGGGGTTTGGCAAACTGCAAATGGAAATGGACATTGTTGAGATTAGAATTGAGACCATGTATATTTGTGAAATGAATTAGGACGTGTTTGGGAGGTTTAGATCTTTTCGCAGATAAGCTCTCTATTAGTTTGACAATTCATAGTATATTCAATAGTAGGAAAAAGTGGGGTAGGACATGCTATATGAAGTAATGAAATTTTTGGATACGGTGTACGCATGGTAAGAATATACCCAGATCCTTGACATAACGTGGCCTCGACAATGCCCCCCCGCATACACACTACTCGGACTTCCTTCAGTCACTATGTGGCGGAGTAGAGGTAGCAAGATATACACTAGCTGATCCGGAAGCTTCCTAAAGAGTTACCAATAGGTTCGGTCCATTGTACTAACTAGCAGCTGGCCTGCGAATACTGTTTTAGAGCTGTACCCTTGAAATGTAAGGAAGATTGGATCTCACCATGATGTTCATCATAACCTCAAAAGTCATCAGTCATACTGCATGATGGAAGAGATGAACGGAACTTAGCTGTGGAAACTAAACATGGGTTCCACCACTTGAAGCCTCCAAAAAGCAAACTGGCTCCAATAAACAGACTGGAAATGTGCAAATGTGACCCCAATTCACAAAGGAGGATCAAAGGCTGACACAAGTAATTATAGACCTGTGAGTTTAACTTCTGTTCCAGGAAAATTAATGGAGGCACTAGTTAAAGAAGCACTGCAGGATCATCTAGACAAGACTTCAGTTATAGCTCGGACACAGCATGGTTTTGTTAAGGGGAAGTCTTGCCTGACCAATTTGATTGGATACTATGATGCAGTCACAAAGGAACTGGATGCAGGGAATAACTCTGATAGTATATTCTTGGATCTTAGAAAGGCTTTTGATACTGTTGCACATGAAGACGGCTGCACAAATTGGAGCAGTGTGGCATTGGAGGCAAATTGCTGCTGTGGATAAAGGGGTGGCTGAGGGGAAGAAGACAGAGAGTGATAATCAATGGACACTGCTCATCGTGGACTAATGTTATTAGTGGAGTCCCTCAGGGCTCAGTGTTGGGTCCATTATTGTTTTCTGTATTTATAAATGATATTGATGATGGTATATCAAGCTTAATGTCGACGTTTGCAGAAGATACAAAGGTAGGCAGGGTTGTCAAGGACACTATGCTGACACTATGCTGCTGCAACAGGATCTGGAAAGGTTGAGCAGATGGGCTGAGAGGTGGCAAATGACATTTAACATTGACAAATGTAAAGTAGTACACATGGGAAACAGCAACTCCAGAGCAACGTATCAACTCTGTGGTACTACACTGACAGTGGTAGAGAATGAAAGGGACCTGGGGGTGGTTGTGCAGGCAGATATGAAGTTCTCTGAGCTGTGCAGACGGGCTGCAAGAGTAGCTCATGGTGTATTGTCAATGATATATAGGAATATTTCTAGCAGGGATAAGGAGGTGATTATTCCCTTGTATAAGGCAATGGTAAGGCCACACCTTGAGTACTGTATACAGGTCTGGAGGCCTCATTTTAAGAAGGATGTAGAGCTGTTGGAACGAGTACAGAGAAGGGCAACAAGATTAGTGAATGGAACAAACTGTTGCTCTTATGAAGAAAGGCTTACGTTTTGCAGATTGCGGTGTATTCTGGAGACTAGGCACGTGCGAGGTGATCTGATAGAGGAGTAGAAAGCCTTGAATGGTTTGAGCATGCTCAATGCTGATGGGATTCTTCCTCTAGCTCAGAATAATCACCTGAGAGGGAATAAATTCAAATTGAGGAAAGACAGTTGTAGGATAGATGTGCGGAATTTGCCTTTAGCCAGCGGGTAGTTGATTGGTGCAACAGACGTCTATCTTTTGTTGTGGAAGTTGATAAACAAATGGATGGGTGAAATGGGAGGGTGTTTTTTTTTTTTGGCTGATGCTGCATAAGCTTGCTTTCTTGCCTCATATGCAAAAATAGGTGTACTATTTCTTGCATATGAAATAGGCGTACTACAATCGAATTGATTTATAGCATGTTGTAAAGAATTGAGATAAATGTTAAATATTGGTCTATTTAGTAGATTAATGCGTTGAAATAATAATGATAACATCGACTACGGCAAGGCCTTCGACCATGCCACATACCTGGATAACAAAATCGCTGAAGACTTACAAAATGAAGCGTGGATGACATCGAACCATGCGGCAACCAACAATGAACTTCAACAGCTATTCCTGATCACCGAAATGTTCAGCACTGGCATCAGGATACAAAAGGCCTAAAAATATAGAAGACCCACGGACTGCATCATAGAAATCCAGTACATGGCGAGTACATGGTCAGAGTCATAAACACCAAAGCAGTCACAGGCTAATATACTCCTTCAGAATCATAGATTGGACCAACATAGAGCTGGAGAAGATTATGAGAAAGACAAGAGAAATAATGAACAACAGCCGCCAATACCACCCAATGTCGGCCATCGGGAGCCTGACCATAGCCATCAAAGGAGAATGGGGATTGACAGATCGCACTGAAGAAGAGAAGAAGGCGATTCAAAACCTGAGAGATTACTTTCAAAAACCATAACACCAATCTACCAAGGAATAGGGAAGGTAGGCAAATTGCACACCACTTAACCAAAACAGGAGACCCACTCGCACAGACAAGAAACAAAGACAGAAAGATGGGAGCACCAGACACTCCACAGCAGAAACCACAATGACCTCCATTAAACTATTATACTAAGGTTACCTAGAAAATCACTTCAACAATCCATGTGTATTAAGTCTTCTGTAAATTACGTGTGTTTTTTGATCGATCTGCCTGAATTTGTGGACGAAAAACCTCATTTTCTTGGGGGGGGGGGAGCGGAGTTTCTTGCTATATTTGCCAGAGACTGACTAACACAACCACGAAGTAAAAAAAGTCGATAAAAGGTTTCCACTCGGGTTGGGAGGACGGTGACGATACTACTCTGCTACCCGTGCAGATTTGACCTCCATTAAGGCTTCATAGTTCAGGAGGCTTCCAACGTATGACTCACGTGCAGGGGGGGGCTCATCCCCGAGACCGAACGATTCGCTCTGTGTATTCACCCTCAAGTAATGAACTCAACACCATGAACTAAGTAAATACATTGGCAAGGACACTGGCCTAAATATAATAGTTTGGTTTTTTTTTTTTTTTTTTTTTTTTTTTGTACACCGACGTAAGAGAGGATGTCAAAGACATGTGGTATATGGTACAAGTAATGACCATCCGGATCGCCCTCTCAACCACCAGCATGGTGCCAAAGAGCCTTCTTAAGAATCTAGCAACCTCGCAGAGAACCGGAGCACCTGTAGGACAGTCAGGGAGTTCCCGACCAATTAGGAGTGATTAATTAATTAAACTGATAGGAATTTCTTCGAAGATAAATTAAGGAAAAAGTAGAAAAACATCACCTAACGTAACCAGGATTTAAACGTGGGTTATTGCGGCCACAACGCAATGTCCTAACCACTAGCAATATAACAGGAAGAACATCCTTCCTCACGTAAAGCAACTCTTTCTTCGTGGCATCAACTGCACGTAACTGGCCATCCTGACACAACAAGGAATGACTGCAACTCTTGCAGAGCGTGTTTATGTAGCTGAAAGCAACAGCTGATGCAGTATTGGTGATTGGTAGAATCTCTAAAAGTAGCGTATAAGAATTAGATTAATAGCAGAATTAGCAAAAAGGATTAATTTTCGGTACTCAACTCAATTGATCTGCTTTGTTACATGATGTTAAAGTGGATTAAAACTAATTAAGGTTAAACGAGTGACGTATGAGTCTATGAGTGCATAACAGTTACGCAAGTGCTTAATTAGTGTTTAGTAAAGTTCGTGGAGGCTAGGACTCAAATTGCCAGTGAAAATCTTAATACCGGTATTTCGGTATTTTTAATTTATGATACCGGTATTCCAAAAAGAACATTTAGGTCCAATAATGACATCTGATGACAGTTGTTCAGTGAATCCTCATCTTCCTATGGTCAGTCTCTGGAAGGCCAACTTTGGTTGGTGTTTGCGGCTCTTGTTCATTATTGCCCTTGTCTTTTTCATATCAGAAAAGTATATTTGCAATAAAACGGTATATATAAGGATTATTATTAAAAACATTTTAATTATAGAATTGTGCTTTATTTTATATAACAATCCTGCGGAATTAATAACTTATATTTATTGTATCGATGTTTACTCATACACCTTTTTATTTATTTTATAAAGACGTAATTTCAAATTATCAAAATTGTGGTTAAGTTGTGTTTAATTTCGATTGAGACATATTCACCGATTCATCAGCGATGTGTTTAAATAAAGAGAAACGTTTCAAGCGCAAATAGTCCCAAAAAAAAAATAATTTATGTAGAATTATGTGACGCCCCATTTTTAGGGGCCCATTTAAACAAAAAAACAGACATTTTGGGAGCCCCTGTTGATCAGGGCTCAGTGCAGATGTCTTTATTGCATATTGGATAACGCGCCACTGTGCGAAGTAGTGGCATGTGATGCAAGAAAGCAAGTGTATGAGCTTATTCAGCATCAGGCAAGAAAAAAAAAATCACACCATTCCCTCCAAACGACTGTCCAGTTCCTCCTTAAATTTATTCAACCTATCAACTTCCACAACGACAGATGGAAGTTTGTTCCAGCAATTAACCACCTGCTGGCTAAAGGCAAATTTCCACACATCTATTCTACATCTGTCTTTTCTTAATTTGAATTTATGCTCCATTAGGTTCGTAATCTGAACAAGTGGAAGGATCCCCTCAGAATTCATAGGGCTCATCCCATTCAAGGCCTTATACACCTCAATCAGATCACCGCGCAGGTGCCTAGTCTTCAGCCACTGCAATTTGCAGAACTTAAGCCTCTCTTGGTAAGAGGATCTCTTCATTCCCCTCACCAATCTCGTTGCCCTTCTCTGTACACGCTCAAGTAAATCTGCATCCTTCCTAAAATGAGGCCTCCACACCTGTACGCAGTACTCAAGGCATGGCCTGACCATTGCCACAAAGGGATAATCACCTTCTTTTCCCTGCTAGCAAAATTCCTGTATATCTTTGACAATACCCCACGACCTGCTCTTGCAGCCTGTCTGCATTGCTCAGAATAATCACCTGAGAGAGCATAAATTCAAATTAAGGAAAGACAGTTGTAGGATAGATGTGCAGAAGTTTGCCTTTAGCCAGCAGATGGTTGATTGCTGGAACAGACTTCTCTGTTTTGTTGTTGAAGTTGATGAACGAATGGAAGGGTGAAATGGGAGGTTGTTTTTTTTAGGTAGGCTGATGCTGCATAAGTTTGCTTTCTTGCATCATCATCAGCCATTTTGAATCCACTGCAGGATGAAGGTCTCTCCAGCAACTTTCCAGTTCCTTCTGTTTTGAGCACTGGCCATCCATTTACTACCCAAAAACTCATGAATTTCATCTATCCATCTCCGCCTTTGTCTTCCAGGTTTTCTTCTAGCTCCTCTTGGGTACCATTCTGTTATTTTCTTAGTCCATCTGTCATCATGTCTTCGAGCTAAGGCCATAAATGCCCAAGACCATTTTAGTTCTTTAGTTTTGATAAGAATGTCCTTTATTTGAGTTTGCTGCCTAATCCATGTGTTTCTCTTCTTATCTAACAGTCTGATTCCCAATATAATTCGTTCCTTTCTTCGCTGTGTAGTTCTCAGCTTCTCTTCCATTCTTTTGGTGAGTGCCCAAGTTTCACTTCCATAAGTCATGGTGGGGAGTATACATTGATTCATTATTTTACGTTTCAGACAAACTGGGATATTGCTGTTCAGTATGTGACTATATTTTATAAATGCTATCCATCCAAAATTTATTCTTCTCTTGACTTCCAGCCATTTATCATTATTACAGCTAATAACTTGTCCCAGATAAGTATATGACTCCACCTTTTCAATTACTGCTCCTTTAATCATTATTTCCCTTTCTGTGGCATACTTGTTCATCATTACTTTTGTTTTAGCCATATTCATCTTTAGTCCAAAATCCCTACTAATTGTGCACAACTGATTAAGATTTTCCTCTAATTCTTTGGGATCGTGGCTTATGACCACAATGTCATCTGCAAATCGTAAATGCGTTTAGGTACCCTCCATTCCCATTGACTCCTTTCTGCGACCAGTCTAATCTTCTGAAAGCTTCCTCAAGGACAGCAGTAAACAGCTTCGGAGATATTGTGTCTCCTTGTCGAACTCCTTTCTCGATTTTAAATTTGCTACTGTCTTTGTCTAGTCTAATAAAGGATGTAGCACTCTCATATATTTTCTTCAAAATCATAATATATGGAGTATCTATGCCTTGTCTTTCCAGTGCCCGAAACAATGCCTTATGCTGTATGGAGTCAAATGCCTTTTCATAATCCACAAATGCCTGGCATAATGGTGTTTTATATTCATTTGCTTTCTCCATTAGCTGTGATATTGCGTGAAGGTGATCCATAGTTGAGAATCCTGTCCTAAAGCCAGCTTGCTCTTTCTGTTGATTCTCGTCAAGTATTCTTTCTAATCTGTTAAGATTAGAAAGAATACTTGACGAGAACATTTCGTCTTTTCGATGTGGGATAACAAGCTAAGTGGTCTATAATTTCCAATTTCTGATTTATCTCCTTCCTTATGCAGCAAAACTATGATTGCATTATTCCACTGCTTAGGCGTCACACCTTTTCTAATGCACTTTGTGAAGAGCCTTGCCAGTTTTTGTGTTATGTTCCTTCCTCCCAATTTTAACAACCCTACAGTAACTTCATCTTCCCCTGGGACTTTTCGATTCTTCATTTTCTTCAATGTACGTTCTATCTCATCAGGAAGAATATCGGGTATGTCGTATGTGTTGCTAATTTGCTATCCATCTTCCCCACTGCTGGCATCATTCCCTCGCTCCTTGTATAATTCTCTATAGTAGTCTTCTGCTATTTGAATTATGCCTTCTCTGCTGTTTATAAGTACACCATCGCTATTCTTCAGTTTCAGTATCATTTGTCTTTCTGTATTACTGCTCATGGCTGCTGATTTAAATCCTTTGTTTTCCCTTAATGCTTGTTCTACTTTTCTTGTGTTAAATCTTCTTATGTCCTCTCTGAGTCGCTTTCTAATGGCTTTGCATAACTCAGTATACTCAATTTTCTCCCTGTCAGTCTTTTTCTTGCTCTTCATTTGCCGTCTTCAGTTCATCATGACAAGTGTTTCTTGACTAATTTTTTCTTCTTTGGACTTCTTTTTCCCTATAGGTTTCTTGGGTTTTATCACTTTCAGAAAGTTTTAATATTCCTCGTTGATATCTTGGTCCTGAGCAGTTTGCAGAAGCTCAAACTTGTTCTTAAGTTCCAGTACATACTGCTTTTTCAAAAAAGTCACAAGGGAGATTAGGAGGAAGACAGATTACGAGAAATCGTTCGCAGAGGATGCAAAGAAAACCAGCAAGGACTTCTTTACCCATATAAACTGTAGATGGAAGGCGATGAATGTGATTGGTCCACTGGATATTGATGGTTGAACTGTTGATGATCCTGCTCAGGTAGCTGATAATATGAATGAGTATTTGACATCTACAATTCAAACATTCAAAAACGAAGGCATCAACACCAGACCCAGAAAGGAATACCACAGGTTGCTACAGTATTCTTTGGAGAATTTGTGCTGTGGTGTACAAATGGAGCAAACTCCACTAGTGTGCTAAAGTGTTTTAGTTTTGTAATTCCCATATTAGAAAAAAATTTAGAAAACAGAAGAATTAAAGTGTCTGAAATTTAAAAAGTACTTAATATTTCCCATGGAAGCATTTTAAGAATAATACATGATGATTTGGGAATGCTCAAAGTTTGTGCTAGATGGGTTGTCAGAAACATCAGCGGGTGGAGTCATCAAAAGAGAATTTAAAATTAGTTCTTGCTAATTCAGGTAGATTTTCATCCCCTTTTGGTGACTGGTGATGAACGTGGTTACATATTTATGATTCTGAATCCAAATTACAATGCAATGTAATCACAACGAATCGCTAATTCCGAAAACGTTTTGGACCCAACCATTAGCCAGCTTGGAGGTTGGCATGATTCTTACTGGACACAAAAGAATTGTTGTTAATTAATTATCTTTCACTAATTAAAACAGCAATAACAGGGCAATATTATGCTAGAAGATTATTTCAAGAATAATCTCCCATCATGATTATTATCATGATTATCATGATATCATGATTAGGAAAAACGTAGCCTTATGAAGTAATGTGTTGTGATTTTGAACAAGTCAAAGTGTTGGTCCTTTGCCGTTTAACCAATCTACAGTTTCTCAACTACTTTCCATCCTTACCTAAACATAATGTCTTGCCAGAAGAAAAGGAAATAGAACGTTCAGTATCCACAGCATCCTTAAACAAACGTGTCTGGCCAAGACCTGTTAGAATGGTTGAGAGATCAGTGGGTCTATTTGACTTGAGCCTCAACCCCAAAAGGGGCTCGAATACTTTTTTAAATAGATTTATATTCAATAAATTATATACCCCCTGGCATCTTTGGACTTCTAAGAGAGTCATTTTGTGCCACAGAAGCAGAAGAGCTTCTAATAGGCATTCCCTCAAATGTTGTTAATGTTTTATTAATAGGTCAGTATTAAGACCATGGAAGGCGCATCAAAATATTAATGATTGGGATGGTTAAAACTGTCTATACACAAATTGTATAACGTTTTGTCTTGAGCAGAAAATCTAAAAACTAGTACAGCTTTAAATCTTGTTTTTTCCATCCTGTTCTACTTAGAATTCTTTTTATGGGTCGACTGCGTTCGACTGCGTAAGACATGGAGGGTCTCTTAAGTTTCTCAAGTTGTCGTTTTTTTAGCCAAGTGCGCATGCTTGACTGCATCAACAGCTTTAGGAATAAAAACCAACGAAACCACACAGGATATCTAGTGTCAATCGAAGGGGGGGCAGTGTATTTAAGAGGGATTACCAAGGAGAGTAACCAGGAGCCGTGATCGTCTGTGGTTAGGACATTGCGTTGTGGCCGCAATAACCCACTTCGAATCCTGGTCACGGCAGGTGATATAAATTTTTATTTGAATTTCAACAATTAAGAATTTATACTTTAAAAAAATATATCTAAACATGAATATAAAATAAATTTCAAAATATTAAGATACAATCTAAATTAAAAATCAAACTGTCCAAAAATTTAAATAGATTGAATTTAAATTAAGATGTAAGTCGGGGTGCCAGCAGAGAGAGAGAGTAAGAAAAAAAAAGGGAGAGTGGTTATCTATCCTGCACACAGTGAGAAAGAAGAAAAGGTGAGCCAAGGCTGCTCCTAGTTCTAGGGTAGGACCCGGAAACAGTGCAGAACGGAGGTTAGAAAAAAGAACAGTCAGTAGAAGGAGTGACTTTCAGTTGGCAGTGGAATTGTTAATGATCGGCATTTCCACATCGGTGATTGGCGATCAGTGTTTTCCTCCTCCAGGCAAATACCTCAGCTGCAAAGGTTTGGAAGGCTTCTAGGTTGTTCTGGGTACATATCAGTTGATGCAGATCTGCTGGTGGGAAGTCCTGGATTTTATTCTGGAAACGGTTTCTGATGTCGTTGTAATGTACACACTCCAGAAGGAAGTGTTTCCAACTTTCACTTTGTCCGCAAAAGCAGTAGGGAGTGTCGATGAGTCCCAGTGTATGCAGTTTCTCATTTAGAGAACCGTGTCCGGTAATGAGAAAGGAAGATTCGAGGCTGAGGGGGGAGAACCATCGGGCGTTATTTTCAGTGGTTGCAAAGGTTACCTCCGGAAGAAAACTCCGAGTTACAACCCCTACAGTAGAAGAATCCCATCTGGTCTGCCATACATTGAAGAGTTTATTGAGACATCGAGATTTCTCCTGCTTTATATCCGTAGTTAGTGAGAGTTCTATATCCAGGATCGTTGCCGGAATACCTTTTTTAATTCGATAGCAGAGCCCCTTGTAGATTGTGTAAAGGTCGAGAGGGAGGGTGGCTGCTATAACTTGGAGAGCTGCTGTAGAGACTGTACGGCAGATTCGATGGGTCGCCAGGAACATAGCTCTTTGTATAGAGTTTAGCTTTTCTTTCATCGTATTATGGTTTAGGAACTGCTGGTGTAAGAAACTGTGACCACCGATACCTACTGAAACATTTCAAGTGTTGAATGCCCTCTACGAAGTAGCAATGTTTTGCTTCTGACCCACGTTTATTCAAAAGGATAATGCCTCATTCCATGTCGCCGTTTATTGTGTTGTTCCAGAAAGGTTCATGGACTTCAAGGTCCAAAATATTTTAATGGTCGTTCATTGTTGGATTGCAGACTCGGAATGTGGAGTGTGTCGCAGCCAAATAAAGACCGACAGGCTGTAAAGTGAGTGGAAGTGACGTTAATATTATTATTATTAGCCACATGGCGCCTGCGCGCACCCGGCGGACGCCAGGGGCCTCACTTAGGGTTAGCCGTAATTGACTGACTTGGGAGTGATTGTAGAGTCAGATATTAAGTTTTCTGTGCTAACAGGCGCTGCCACAGCAGATCATGGAGTACTGTCAATGATATACAGCAATCTGGTAGAGAAAAGGAGGTGATTATCCCTTTGCATAAGGTAATGATCAGGCCACGCCTTGAGTACTGCATCTGGAGGCCTCATTTTAGGAAGAATGTTGAGTTTCTTGAGCGAGTACAGAGAAGGGCAACAAGATTGGTGAGGGGAATGAAGGGATTCTCTTACCACGAGAGGCTTAAGTTCTGCAAATTGCAGTGTCTGGAGACTAGGCACATGCGAGGTGATCCGATTGAGGTGTATAAGGCCTTGAATGGGTTGAGCATGCTCAATGCTGATGGGATTCTTTCTCTTGCTCACACCACATACGTGAGGAGAAACAAATTGAAACTGGAGAAGGATGGTTTTGGAATATCTGTGTGGAAATTTTCATTTAATCACTGGGTGAGACAAACTTGCTGAAACAAACTTCCATATGATGTTGTGGAAATTGATAGTTTTAAGAAATTCAGCGAAGAAATAGACAAACTATTGCAGGGAATGAAGAAGTGAAGCAGGAGCTGTCCTTTTTTGTTCTTGTTTTCTGGGTGATGCTGTGTAAGCTTTGTGTCGTGTATCTAAAGCTAAAGTCTGATAGATCAAGCGATTTTCACATTCCAGCTTCAAGGTATTGCCAGTGGCCGATTAAGGAGAAATCGGGCCCGAGGCAAGATTCTCATTTCGGGTTCCACCTAGGGGTGCCACCTTTCAGAAATTGCGATGGACGACACAGTTGAATGGGTTAAAAAAGGTCTTCTATTACTAAATATAAAAGTAGAGGAGTTGTATTATGTTGAAAGCTGAAAAGAGTCCTCTGCCTATAAAAATTTATACTTTAAGTTCACTGAACACTCGTTATGTTTACACACAGAGAATAAAACAGAAGAGGATAGAACAGAGAATGACTGGGGACTGCAGCTGAACAACCTGTGCCGTCTTTATACTGAAAGAGGGGACGTTCATCAGCCAAGTCACAGTTTTATTTGCATTTCTTCTCTCTCTGTGACTGTCTTAATGCAAAGGTTTCTTTTCTTTTTGCCAGGATGTGTACTTGTATTCATGAAATTATCAGCAAATGCTAAAATCTCTCTCTCTAAAAGCTTCTGTTAGTTTAGATTATCGATGCTAAAACTTTACTTCGAGACAATCTAATTAATGCTCCGATAGTGCTGCCACCTACAGTACACAATGGGAATAACACCTACATATATCCAACCTCATTTTAAATGCAGTATTACTGGATTTCTGGTAATCAAAAACGAAATATCGGTATGGAGTTGAAGTGAAGTTGAAGTGAATAGAGTCAATTTCGACACTGTACCAAGATTCGAATTGTACACAGCAATGTGCTTTCTGTATATCACGAAGAGTTCTTCTTATTCGAAGTAGTGCAATATCGTGGCAACTCGTTGGGAAGGTATTCACAACATGAGATTTAACTTAAAACGATGCCGCTTTATAAATATTCTGTTTATTCAGAAATGGCTGTGTATTAATGATGCCATTGCACTTAACATATACTTAGTCTACATTTCTCGCAGCTTGAGGCTTTATTCCTAAATGCACTTAGCCTTAATAAAAATAACGTTTAGAAATACAGTACAGTAAAAAAAAAACAATCGTGTTTAAAATATTCCACCAGATGGCAGCACTGTATACGAATACGCTGAAAGATAAATTAACTTGAACATATGGAGGATGTACTCTCCATTGAGCACAGAATTGAATTGGAAATGCAGTCGATTAGCTAATTAACGGACGTCTCTACAAGATTTTTGTAGTATCACAAATATGAGCGTGCTTGCAGATTTGAAGGCAGACTCATTACATCGACATGCGTTTGTGTAAGGGGCGGCTCCTAGGACAAGGGATGTCTGCCAGGAGCAACTATTAATGATGTCACCGACAAATTTTAAGGGGGGTAAAGAGAATATTATTATTCATGCGGGGACTAATGACATTAAACGTACACGATCTGACGATTTGTTGGAAAAATACAGGACCAATCTGAGGAAATGCCACAATGTCTGTGTGTCTGCAATTCTGCCCACACACGATACGAGGGATTATATGTTAAAAGCCTCGTGGATTAACTCAACATTTGAAGGACTCTGCAAGGCTTTAGGGGAGAAATTTCTATCAGCATGGCCCACACTTGTAGGTAGAAGGAATTTGTTTTGTAGACACGGGATACACTTAAACAAAGGTGGTGCAAACGTTTTTGCCAGTATTATTGAGGATACCTTAAAGGTTCAGGGAAACTGCTAGTTAGGGGGAATGTGCGTAATACTGACACGCGTTCTGGGGGCAGAAACGTTTCACGTGAGAGGGTAGCTAATATCAGGGAAGAGAGCCTAAAAAACGTCAAGGGTTGTGTTAGGGTTGTAAATATACAAGAACTATTTATACAGTAATGTTTGAAGTGTCGTGAATCAAATGAGCGAATTCGAACTGCTGGTTAAAACAAGTAACGCGGACATAATAGGGCTTACAGAGACACCCGGAAATTGGGGATGATGAGTTCCAGTACGGCTTGTATAATGTATTTAGGAAGGATAGGTTAGATAGAAGGGGTGGTGGGGTAATGCTTCTTATCAGAAGCAGCCCGAGTGCGACGATAGCTTTCCCGGATTCAGACATTTCACATGATAGTATAGAGTCTGTATGGTTGGAGATAGTTGGAAACAAAGGTATAATGCGAGTAGGAGTAATCTACAGACCATGTCATTGGGAAGATTATGACAAAAGCCTCTACATGCAAATGGAATGGGCAAGTAAGCATTAATGTCTTATTATGGGTGATTTCAATTTTCCTCTAATTGATTGGAGTAAATGGGAAGGAAACTCGACATGGGGAACAAAATTTTTAAATCAACTAGATGACTGTTATTTGTATCAACATGTCAGGGAAAGTACTAGAGAAAAGAATATCCTAGACCTCATCATCACACATGAATCAGATGACATAACAGGGCTGACCCGGGTGGCAAGCGTTATAGTGATCAAGCGAATTTCAGAGTGATTCATAGAGCGGTTACTCAGAGCCAAAGTTTTTATTTAGTTTAAAATGTTTTTTACATTGTCTTTAATTAATAACTTAGTCTTACAAATTGTAAGCAAGTTTTAAGAAAGGAAATCCACCTTTCTTTTTTCGTTTTAAACTAACGTATTAACCCTTATACCGCTTGGTCACTCTAGCGGCACTGCTCCTGCCTCCCCGTGGCGGGGCCGGTAACCTGGGAGAAGAAATCCCCTCTCCCAGGGCTGAATGGAGCAAAGATGGAAAACAGTTCATTTCCACCTTTAGAGCCATCGAGCTCAAGACTAGCAAATAAAAGTGACAATGAAAATGACTATTGTCAACCAAAGAGGTTGAAAAGAACACATAAAGAGGGGATACCAGCCTTCCCCATCTTGCACTCTCTATCAGATCAGCCTCTGAGCAAATTATCACCTTTTCTAGTGCAGAAATGCATTCAGTCTGCTGCTGGTTCACCTAAATCAGTAAGGCGACTTCAATCAGGTGATCTTCTAATAGAAACAACTCAACCTCAACATTCTGTAAGCACACAACTTTTGGAGGACACCAAATAAAAGTTACTCCCCATGCCACCTTAAACTCCTGAAAGGAAGTAATAACAGAATGGGACTTATTATTTGTACCAGAGGAGGAAATTGTCCAAGAATTACACGATAAAAAAGTCATCCAAGCAAGGAGAATCATGACCCGAAAAGACGGTACACTCGTTCCAACAAGAAGCATAATTCTTACCTTTAGTACTCCTAACTTACCAACATCTGTGAAAGCAGGCTACCTGCATTGCCGTGTCCGACCATACATTCCGAATCCCATCAGGTGCTACAAATGCCAAAAATATGGACACTCCCAGACTGCATGTCGAGGTGAGGCAGTATGTCCCAACTGCGGGTCAAAAACATGTGAATTATGGAAGCAAGGAAACAAAATTCAAAAATATAAAGTAGAGAACAAAGTGACATATTCAGAGGCAAGAAGACAGATAATCAAAACAGAGACAAAGCATACATATGCCACAGCAACTCAATCTTCACAGTCTGTAGGGATTCAAACTGAAGTATCGATTCCTCCAAATATATCAATTGCGAACTGGGCACGTTCGTTGCTTTCTATTTCAAAACAGTGTCCTACACAAAAAACGAGTGAACAGTCCAATAATACCCCAATCACCATACCAACTGAGGCCTCCTCAACAATAAAACCAAAAGTAATAGAAACTAAGAAACCGCAAACATCCACCACCGGAATGGACATTGACGAACATCACGAATCAGAAGATACAATTTTAGAAGTGATGAGATGGATGTGACCCGACCCGTTTGTCCTAGGAAAGACAAAGCAAACATTGATCGATACAAGCAAGCTGCAACTAAAAAACAGTCAGAGTCGAAAACAACACAAAAAACCACATAATGGAAAAAATCCTTCAGTGGAATTGCAGAGGATTTCGAAATTCAAAAGATGATTTGCAGGATCTAATCGATCGGTATGAACCAGCTGGCATAGCCTTACAGGAAACTCTTCTAAATTCACGAGTGTGTCCTTCCGTCAAAAATTATACCATCTTTAGACGAGATAGGAGCATTGACACGCCAGCTCATGGAGGGGTGGCTATCATTGTCAGAAATAACATTCCATCCAAGCATGTATCCCTTCAGACTCCTTTTGAAGTAGTGGCAGTGCGCATTGAAATTGGTATCACCATTACAATAGCCTCTATATATCTCCCTCCTAATTTTGCTTTCTCCTCAGATGATTTAGAAATCATCTCCTTTCTGCTTACTTGGTGACTTTAATGCTCATCATCCTCTATGGGGATCGCCAAAACTTGACAAAAGGGGTAAAATAATAGAATTGCTGCTTGATACTCATAACCTTACTCTGTTAAACACTGGTGAACCCACATATGTCCATTTTACTACAGGATCCATCACTGCAATAGACCTTTCAATCTGCTCTCCCTCCATTTATGCCAATATTGGTTGGTCAGTTCTCGATAACCCGCTAAACAGTGATCACTTACCGATTCTTTGCAATATTCAAACACAAGTAAACTTGTCTCCATTGCAGCGATCCACGTGGAAATTCTATGGGGCAAACTGGCATAAATTTTCCTCTCTAATCCAGTTTGATGATGAGATAGTCCAGTCTCAGCCCATAGATAGTGTCAATGATCATATAACAAATCAAATATTACAAGCTGCAAATTCTGCAATACCAAAATATTTACCTGGGAAACCCAGACAGAGTCATTACTGATGGAATCAGGAATGCACACAGGCTAAACAGACAAAACTTCGAGCTTGGAATCTGTTTAGAAAATTTCCTACAACTGCTAATTTTATTAACTTTAAAAAACTCAAGGCCAATTTCCGCCAAAAAAGAAGAAAAGCAAAGAAAGATGCCTGGATAGGTTTTGCTTCCACCATAAACAAGTATACGGACAGCAGACTCATCTGGAAGAAAATTCAAGCACTCTACGGTAAATTTGTGCAGTCTCCAGCCTCAATCCTGAACTGGAAAGGGCAAGAATTGTCTGATCCAAAAGAAATAGCAAACGCATTAGCTGAGTCTTTCGCCAGTATATCAGCAGTGTCCACATACAGTCAAACCTTCCAAAAAATTAAGGCATCTGCAGAACAACATAAAATAAATTTTTATACTAAGGCATCTCAACCGTACAATCAGCCATTCACGTTAAAGGAACTTTTTGAGTCTCTAAACAAAACATCAAGTACTGCTGCCGGCCCGAAGGAGTATTTATTTAGAAAATACTTATCCACACTCATGGCGTCACTCAATTGTACTGGCCTTTCCGAAGCCAGGTAAGGACCATACCATACCGAATAATTACAGGCCGATATCGCTGACTAGCTGTTTAGGCAAAGTCTTAGAAAAAATGGTGCACAGGCGGTTAACGTGGCTGCTGGAAACAAACAATCTGCTAAACCGAAATCAGTATGGTTTTCGGAAAAACCACTCAACTTTAGATGTGATTATTAAAACATCCGCAATGCTTTCATCAAGAGACAACATCTGGTTATGGTCAATCTCGATATTGAGAAAGCGTTTGATACCACTTGGCGATATGGTATCCTTCAGGATCTTCGTTCATTCGGTCTGAGGGGGCAGTTACCCCAATTTATACAAAATTACAAATATAACAAATATTACAAAATTACTAATATAACACGAGACATACCAAAAACAGTTGAATCATACATGTTTGCCGATGACCTGATTATCTCTTGCCAGTCACAAACCATGATTTCCATTGAAAGGCAACTTCAAATTTCCATAGCCAGAATAGAATTGTGGGCGCAACGGAATGGCTATTCATTAGCAGAAAATAAATCGACTGCAATTCATTTCTGTAAAATAAGAAAATTACATCCAAATCCTGAAATATATTTAAAGAACAATCGGATTCCTCTTACCAACAATTTTCTTTTATTGGGTTTATATCTAGACAGTAAACTTAATTTTTCCAATCACGTAGCCTGCCTTAGAACGGCCTGTCAAAAGAAATTAAACATCTTAAGAGCTGTGTCATCTAACTCCTGGGGTGCTGATAGACACTCCCTCACACATCTTTATAAACGTTTTATCCGGTCCCGCTTAGATTACGGGTCACCTGTCTATGACTCTGCAAGAAACAATTCCTTGTTACGTCTAAATGCTGTTCAACATAGTGCCCTAAGGATAGCCACACGTGCTTTCAGGACGTCTCCAGTCCAGAGCCTGTATATTGACGCAAATGAACCGTTATTACACCTTAGACGAAAATCCTTACTATGTAGCTATGCTGCAAAAATAAAACGTATTCCATCTCATCCTTGCTGGGAATACCTGTTTAACCCTCAGTATGAAATGTTATATCGTTAAACCTAATGAAAACCGCCCTGCAGGTATTAGATTGCAAGAACTGATGCTCAGTTGGAATATTAACTTCCAGCATATCCTTGAAGACGTAGCTCCTCCTGAACATCCCTGGTCTCATTACTCTGTGATAATTTCTTTCTGAGATGGAGAAAAGGCTCCCTGCCAAAAAACAACTTCCAGCAGCTGCATAAAGCCCACGCCTTAGAAAACGCAGAGAAATTTCACATAAATATACAGACGGCTCCAAAACAGATGAAGCTGTAGGTGCTGCAGCAATTTCTTCTGCTTTTTCAATAGCTGTGTCTCTTCCTACAGAATGCAGTATCTATACCGCAGAACTGTATGCAATAAAACTAACTCTAGAAAATATAACCAAACAGCAAAAGAGAAAAGCTCTTATATACACCGACTCCTTAAGTGCCGTCACTGCCATTCAATCTACTACTTCTTCCCAACATCCCATTCTGAAACAGATTCGGTCTCAATTATACCAATATCAAACATCCAAACAGTTGGTTACCTTCTGCTGGATCCCTGGGCATGTCGGCATCCCAGGTAATGAAAGTGCAGATCGTGCTGCTAAACATCCTACAAATGGATCTGTGGCAATAAAAGCAGACGTGAAGAAGTGATTTTGGCAAGACTCCGTATTGGACACACACATATACAACTCATTTGTTCTTGCTTATGGGAGAAAGCCCACCTCAATGTCCATTCTGTCAGACTCAGCTAACATTCAAACATATTCTCATAGAATGCCCTAATTATTCAAGTAACCGGAAATGCACTTTTTATTCTGCATCCAATCTGCTGGAACCTTTAAATTTACTACACATACTTGGAAATAATGCAAATTTTGAAGCACTGTTTAGATACTTGAAGAGCATAAATGTGTATAATGGCCTCTGACAACAATTATATTAATAACTCAGTCATAAGTTAATAATGAAAAGACACAATATGGCTCAGGAGGCCCTTGTGCCAAAAAACCCAAAACAACAACAAGAACAACAACAACAACATAACAGGGCTGACAGTAGAGGAACCGGTAGCAGGAAGTGATCACGCAGTTCTACGGTGGATGCTGACGAGAGAGGTAGCAGAAGTAAAAGGCAAAGGAATGGGTTTTAATTTCAGAAAAGGAAATTACGATACCTTAAGGTACTACATGACCTCTATTAACTGGGTAGATATCGCGCAGAGAACGAATACAATTGAACTGTGGTACGCTTTTAAAACATTGATCACAGATGCCTTGAATGCGTATTTACCATTAAAAAAATACTCCACGAGAAGGGTTCCAAGTTGGATGAATAGTGAAGTTGCCCATTACTTCAGCACAAATTGATGGCATGGAAAGGTTACAGAACAATAAAAAGTACTGAAGCCTATAACAGCTACAAGGTGATGTGTAATAGAGCCACAGAAAAGGTTCGACAGGCAAAGGCAGTTTATGAGAAATCACTAGCAAACAGAGCAAAGAGGGGGGATAAAGAATTCTTCACATATATAAATGCCAAGAAGGACAGGACAAACCAGATCGGATCTTTACGTAAGGGAAAGGGGATAGTAATAAATACACCAGCTGCCGTTGCAGGTGAACTCAACATTATTTTGCATCGATATTTACAAATGAAAAGCCTTTTGTGGCAATGGGAAATTGTGGGAGCGAAGTTAAAAAATATGTAATTAATGATACTGAAATTTCGCAAGATTATTTAATGAAAACACTTTCGAGCCTACAGACCAGTAAGGCTCCTGGAGTTGATGGAATATACCCTATAATCTTAAGGGAGGCAGCAAGTGAGGGCATTGAACCATTGAGGTTAATTATGCGAGCATCACTAGACTCTGGGGAGATTCCCTTGGATTGGAAAAGTGCAAATGTATCTCCCATACATAAGGGTGGCTCTAAGAGTGAAGTGGGAAATTATCGACCTGTCAGTCTGACTTCAGTAGTAGGGAAAATCATGGAGGCAATAATCAAGGGTGGAATTTGGATCGAATTGAAATTCTCAAGGATACTCAGCGTGGTTTTGTAAAGGGAAAATCATGTTTAACAAATCTGGTTCGCTATTTCGAAAGGGTCACTCACGAGCTGGATTTAGGGAATAATTTCGACATTGTTTATTTAGATTTCAGCAAAGCTTTTGACTCAGTCCCACATGAGCGGTTGCTTTATAAGCTGGAACAGGTTGGAATCACTGGGAAAATCCTTAGATGGATAGAAGGATGGCTTCAGGGCAGGAGGCAGAGGGTTGTGATAAATGGTTGTTCCTTAGATTGGAATAGTACAAAACTAATACAATATGAATCTAATGATTCAGATATTTACTTATTATTAAACAAATTGCATATTATTTAATCAATTTTTTTTAATTTTGGGAATTGGGATTAACCATGATTTTAAGATAAATATTAAAAAAACAAAATAAATTTTCCAATTTTGTTTCTGTTAGCAGTACTTGATGATGGTAAGTGATGGCGCCACATTCGTTAAATATTCATATTTGTTTATAATACAAATACAATATAGATATCTGCAAATTACTGCCCCATTGAAGGGGCAGTGCTTTGAATCATGACACGCTGGCCATATTATCGAAAGCAGTGGCTCACCATAAACCTACCTCCACTTAAGTTCATTACTGGTACGAAGCATCTGACAGCTGTTGTTCTATAAGCATCTTCCACACTTGCCCATGTTCCACACTAACCCAGCTTCGAATCCTGATCACGGCAAGAAGAATACGAGTTTGTGTCGTTTGTGTTAGAACAATATAAATTATTGCGGATTTTAAAGAATGAATCCAACCAAGAACAAAAAATGCAAATGAAAGTTAAAATTTGCTTTAATCCGAATATTTAGACTGTTTGCTGGTAATTGTAAACAGCGTTATTTTCTTTCATTTAGTAAAGAAGATATTGTCGAGGATATATTTTAAGAACTTGATTGTGCAGCTGACCCCTACCTTTCTTATAATATTGTTCACGGGTACATAACGACACATTATGTAATTCTTCTGGCTACAAACCAAGGGTGGTGACAACAAACCACACGGTGAACTTGCCACGAAATTGTAGGAGTATAATAATTTATCAAACGCTCGATCATTTAAAATTTATCCATTTCTTGGAAAATAAATTCAATTTGAAATTATTGATTACAATACTTATTTATAACTAATTAATTTTCAAAGCTATTTGAAACAGAATGCAAGACTTCAAATTCCCTAGTAAAAACGGTCGCTTAAAAAAAAAACAATGATTTGCATATTTAATTATTATGGATGGTAAACAAGGCGCTTGTAATATATTATTAGTTAAAATAAAAACAAATCTAATAACTGATTACTGATAACAGTACTTAATGCTGCTCGGAGGTGGTGCAACTTGCGTTGTTGTATTGCTCATTTGGTTTTTAAAAACAAAAGTACAAGTCTATGCTTTATGTATACCCTACGTAGTAAATTAAAGAGTCAGGACTCTCGTTATTCGCCAATGAAACAAATTCAACTGGCAGCATAAAAAGTACACTTTCCTCCAAAAAGGTTTCCGGACACATCGGTTCAACCAGGGACTGACATCTAGTGAGTCCCTGGGGCTTGGCGCACCCAGGGTCTTGAACTGGATATCATCATTCTTCTCTTTCTTGGTGATTCCCTTCTACTTCTCTCTCTATCAGAGTAACTCTGAATTTTTTTTTTTTTCTTTTGCTGGTGCAATATAAGCTCAGACTTCCTTGCGCAATTCATGGGGTTTTAAGAACTCTCGGGACACCGGCGAATTTCCAAATGTGGTCCCTATTCTGTTTAAATTCTGTTTTAATGTTTTTCTGGGTCTCTCTTAGTCGCAATCCTAAGATTGAGACAAGTCGATATAATATGTTCGAAAACACGCCATCAGTATGATGTTTGATCTCTCCAACGGCTAAACAGGCATATATCATATAAGAGGTCAATATAAGGGTGTCCATAAGATCAAATAAGACCTATGAGCGACCCACACGAGTCTTTCTTCATAAGGACGCCCTTTTGCCGATCTCACCAGGCGTTATCCGTCTGGAGTTATCCGTCTGAAGTTATCCGTCTTTCCACCCTTTCAAGAAGCTCGATGTCTTTCTTTAGGTGCGGTCTCCATACTGTATTGTCTCAAAAATATTTATATTGTACTAAAAATAATTAACAAAACATTGAATTATACAAATATAATTTCTTCATTTCACTTTCATGCATTCGGTTTAGATTAAGGTAAAAATGGCAGCATAGCTGCCATTTTTCTGACCATTCCTGAAGTCTATCTAGGTCTCTGTGAAGAAGCTCAGCTTGACAGTGATCATTAACCACTCTACCAATTTTAACATCATCTGCAAATTCAGACATCACGCCCTCTATCCCTTCATCAATGTCGTTTATGAAAATTAAAAACAACAGTGGTCCTAATACTGATCTTTGGGGAACCCCACTTCTTACATCAACTCAATCTGAGGAATAGCCATTTATCACAACCCTCTGCCTCCTGCCCTGAAGCCATCCTGCTATCCATCTAAGGATTTTCCCAGTGATTCCAACCTGTATCAGCTTATAAAGCAAATGAGTATCTTTGAGAATTTCAATTCGATCCAAATGATCCTGAATTCCACCCTTGATCATTGCCTCCATGATTTTCCCTACTACTGAAGTCAGACTGACAGGTCGATAATTTCCCACTTCACTTTTAGAGCCACCCTTATGTATGGGAGATACATTTGCACTTTTCCAATCCAAGGGAATCTCCCCAGAGTCTAGTGATGCTCGCATAACCAGCCTCAGTGGTTCAATGCACTCGCTTGCCGCCTCTCTCAAGATTATAGGGTATATTCCATCAACTCCAGGAGCCTTACTGGTCTGTAGGCTCGAAAGTTTTTTCATTAAATAATCTTGCGAAATTTCAATATCATTAATTACATATTTTCCAACTTCGCTCCCACAATTTCCCATTGCCACAAAAGGCTTTTCATTTGTAAATATCGATGCAAAATAACTGTTGAGTTCATCTGCAACGGCAGCTGGTGTATTTAATACTATCCCCTTCCCCTTACGTAAAGGTCCGATCTGGTTTGTCCTGCTCTTCTTAGCATTTATATATGTGAAGAATTCCTTATCCCCCCCCCCCTCTTTGCTCTGTTTGCTAGTGATTTCTCATAAACTGGCTTTGCCTGTCGAACCTTTTCTGTGGCTCTATTACAGATCACCTTGTAGCTGTTATAGGCTTCAGTACTTTTTATTGCTCTGTAACCTTTCCATGCCACCTTTTTCTGCTCAAGTAATGCGACAACTTCACTATTCATCCAACTTGGAACCCTTCTCGTAGTATTTTTTAATGGTATATACGCATTCAAGGCATCTGTGATTAATGTTTTAAAAGCGTACCACAGTTCAATTGTATTCATTCTCTGCGCGATATCTACCCAGTTAATAGAGGCCATGTAGTACCTTAAGGCATCGTAATTTCCTTTTCTGAAATTAAAACCCATTCCTTTGCCTTTTACTTCTGCTACCTCTCTCGTCATCATCCACCGTAGAACTCCGTGGTCACTTCTTGGTTTCTCTGGTTCCTCTACTGTCAGCCCTGTTATGTCATCTGATTCATGTGTGATGATGAGGTCTGGGATATTCTTTTCTCTAGTACTTTCCCTGACATGTTGATACAAATAACAGTCATCTAGTTGATTTAAAAATTTTGTTCCCCATGTCGAGTTTCCTTCCCATTTACTCCAATCAATTAGAGGCAAATTGAAATCACCCATAATAAGGCATTGACGCTTACTTGCCCATTCCATTTGCATGTAGAGGCTTTTGTCATAATCTTCACAATCACCTGGTCTGTAGATTACTCCTACTCGCATTATACCTTTGTTTCCAACTATCTCCAACCATACAGATTCTATACTAGCGTGTGAAATGTCTGAATCCGGGAAAGCTATCGTCCGAATCTCGGCTCTTTCGTCCAGCTAATGGGACAATCGACCACACAAAACTTACAGACATAATATACACGGTACAATATGGTCTAAGTCTCTGATGCACCTAAAACCATACATAAGCAAGAGGTACCAGTGTAGAAGGAGTGTACTGCACTGTACTATTCGCAGGAGATAAAGAGTGAAGGCTAGGAATTTTTTTATTACAATGGTTTTAGTCAGCAATGATCAATTCCTCTTTTCAGTGGGACCAACTATTGAAATGAAAAAATTATAATTCCTCAGAGCGGTTTAATACACATACAAAGTACGGTTAATATATAAAGAGCTTTCGGCTGAGTGGACAGCCTTCTTCAGTTAGAAAATCTATTAAATGGCAGTTGGAATGGAGATGTGCACTGCCAAGTTGGTGCGTGAGGCGCGTGGCTAATTGTTTGAGGTTGAAGTTTGTGGCTGTGACGTATGGTGGTGACGTGGCCAGTGTTTGTCTATGGACAGAATTATTGCTTCTGTGATGGGGTTAACTAGACAACCACTGTTCCTGTTCAAAGAGGTATCCGAGCATTTTATGTTTAACGATTCCAACCAGGTGCGCCTTAGGTAGTGGTGGGACCTGTCCACAACCAGGACATCGCGGTGTGGGTCAATGTCGTGGTGGGTTGTCCAGACATGCTCGGCGATAGCTGAGTGTTCCACATCTGCCAAACGGATCGCCCTTTTATGTTCTGAGAGACGTTTCTGTAGCCAACGTCCGGTCTCTCCAAAGTAGCAGCTGGTGCAGTCACGGCAAGAGACTGTCGGAGACCACAGTACTCGCCTTTACGGAAGCAAAAACCCTTTCCTTTACCCCTGATGATAATTAAATCTTTAAGTAAATCCCACTTGAGCACACTGTGATCACTGCCACCTAGTGGTTCCTTTATCTGCAAATTCTTAATACACGAATGATCACTGCTGATAACCAGATCAAGAGTATTACTTTCTCTGGTTGCCTCTCGAACATGCTGCTGCAAAAAACAATCATCCAACAAATCCACAAAAGTCTGACTAGTGTGTGATTGACCAACCCACAAGTTGCAGTCAATATCTGAAAAGTTAAAATCCCCCATTATAAGACATTCCGATTTACTAGCCCACTCTATTTCTCTGTACAGTACGCATTCGAGTCATTAGGCCTATAACACACTCCTACTTATTTGTGCTTTCGCAGTGCTTATGTCACACCAAACTGACTCAACAGTGCACTGTTCATCTATATCAACTGGGTGCACTTCTTTTGATTTTATGTTTTTCTTAATTAACAGCATAACACCTCCTCCCTTCCTATCCTGTCTATTCTTTCTGTACACATTGTACTCCCCAAATTCCAGTTCAGCATTCCTTATATCAGTGTGACACCATGTCTCTGATATCCCAACAATATCCGCCTTTGATGTCTTGACCAACACTTCAAATTCATCAAATTTATTTACTATACTTCAAGCATTGGCGTACACTCAAGTATACATGCACCTATTCTTATTTTTAGTTACTGTAACACATTCCATATACCGACCTGTTTCACGATGACTGCCATCCGTCCCTGAAACCCCCAACACCCCTCGCTCCAGGTCGGTACTTATTCAATAGAAGTTGTGCAAGAATCACATTCACCTCTGCCTGCGGCTACTGTTGAACTATTAGTCTTTGTATCCCCCCAAGCTATCAGTTTTCGGACCCACCTAACATTGCCTCGATAGCATCAGCAAATATTCTTGCACCCTTTTTATTTAAGTGTATCCCATCCCTGTAGAAGCAGTCTCTCCTGTTAACAAGTACAGACCAGGCTGAAAAAAATTCTACCCCTTGAGCCTTGCACAATCTTTCCAGGGCCGAATTGATCGACAAGGCTCTCATCATATACTCCCTCCTATCGTGTCTTTTGCAGAATTGCAGACACTTTCAAATTCAACCCTAATTCACGGCTTTTTTTCATCAGTGACCTGTACTTGTTAAGTAATTCTGCCGGTCTCCTACTCTTAATATCATTGACAATACCCGTGACCTGCTCTGGCAGCCTGTTTGCACTGCTCAGACAACTTCATATCTGACTGCACATTTACTCCCAGGTATTTTTCATTTTCCACAACCTAATTGTAGTACCATACAGTAGGTACATTCCTCTGGGGTTACTTCTATCCATATGCAGTACTTTGCATTGGTCGAGGTTAAATTTTAGTTGAATTTCCCATCTATACAAATTATTTAGATCCTGTTGCAGTAGCACACTGCCATTACTGTCATTAACAACCCTGCCAACCTTTGTGTCATCTGCAAACTTCGATGCTAAGCCTGATATACCTTCATCAATATCATTGATAAATATACAAAACAAGAGTGGACCCAACACGGACTCCACTAATAACATTATTCCACGAAGAGCAGCACCCATTGATTACCACCGTCTGTCTTCTCCGACTCAATCATCCTTTTATCCATTGTAGCAACTTACCCTTAATACCATTCTGCTCCAATTTGTACAATATTCTTCCATGTGCAACAGTGTCAAAAGCTTTCCTGAAATCCAAATATATGATATCAAAATTGTTTTTTGCATCCAGTTTCTTTGTAACCACATCATAATATCCTATCAAATTTGTCAGACAAGACTTTCCCTTAACAAACCCATGCTGTGTCTGAATTATTGCTGCAGTTTGGTCAAGATGATCCTGCAATGCATCTTTAACCAGCGACTCCATTATTTTACCAGGAACAGAAGTTAAACTAACTGGTCTGTAATTACTTGTGTCACATTTCGACCCCCTTTGTGAATTGTGGACACACTTGCACTTCTCCAGTCCGTGTGGACCTCCCCTGAATCCAAGAATGGTCTTATAATTTTGGCTGAGGGTTTGCTTAGTTGCTTTGCTGCCTTCTCCTCCGTTCCGTGAGGGGGGATGGAATGGCGAGAATGGTTTTGACTTTTTTTTTTTTTATAAACGCCTCTTGAATTCTTTTTCTTTAATTTCCATTTTTTTTTTGTCTAAGTCGAGAATGTTCCCCTTCTGCCCACCCCACACCTACAACCAAAATAGGAGACCCAGTAGCACAGACAGAAACAACACAGAATAAAAGATGGGCGAAAAAGGAATCCATGGGCGACACCACAATTTCCTTCATTAAACTATTTTATTTGGGTTATGTAGAAAGTCCCTTCAACCACCCATGGGTATTGAGTCTGTAAATTGCGAGTCCTTTGGTAGATTTCCGCCTGCACTGGATGAAAAGCCCCATTTTCGAGATAAAACCTTGCTATCTACGCCAGAGACATTCTAACTGACCCACGGACTGAAAATAACACATAAATGCTCCTCGCCTCATTGATGCGATTCGAACTCGTGTCTTTTGCCCCCGGGTGGAGAGGACTGCGATGATACCAGTGTGCTACAGTGCAGACGTGACATCTATTAAGGATAAATAGTTCTGGACGCTTGCAAAATATGAATGAACAGCGAGACTCATCCCAGAGACCAAAAGGTTCATGCTGTTCCTTCGCCACCAGGAAGTCAACACCAAGAACCGAAGATAATACATTGTCTAGGAATCTAGAGTGACAAATGACCATGCCCCCTGGCTCCACAATTCTGTAACTGATATTGTTGTGAAAACGGAATGGCTCTGATTCCAAAAGATTTTCCTTAAAAGAGATTTCTACAAGACTTTTGAATGCCCCTACCTCAACATATCGGGTGGACCAGAACTCGGTTCGAGTCCCACAAATAAGCAGACGAATGTTTTTTTTTGGTACATTCCTGTATTGACTATTTGCGCTTGAAACGTTTTTCTTTTTTAACACAGAGAGGGGCACAGAAGGGGCACTTTTTTAACACAGAGAGCGGCACGGCTACAGAAGAGGTCTCAACCGAAAGTGAGCACTATTCGACCTAAAGTTTGGTGGTCTGAAATTACGTCGTCATAAACTAAATGAAAAGGTGTATGAGTAAACTTCGATACAATAAACATACAATTTTTAAACCGGCAAGATGTGTATTTAAAAATAAACTACAATTTTATTATTCAAATGTTTTTAATAGCAATAATCCTTATACATACCGATTTATTGTAAATATCGCATTCATTTTTCTGATATGAAAAAGACAAGGGCAATGATGAACAAGAGCCGCAAACACCACCCGAAGTTGACCTTCCAGAGACTGACCATAGGAAGATGAGAATTAAGAAACTCAAGGATTACTTTCAAGAAAACGCAACACCAATCTACTAAGCCATAAGGAAGGCCGACAAATTGCACACCACTCGACGAAACAAGGAGTCCCCACTCGCGAACGCAGAAGAAACAAAGATGGGCGAAAAAGGAGATATATTAGAGTTACTTAGAAATTCACTTCAACTACCCATGGGTATTGTGTCTGTAAATCGAGTGTTCTTTGGTAGATTTGCCTGTTTTATTGGGCGAAATGCCCACATTTCACGAGGAAACCTTGCTCTCTACGCCTGAGACATTGTAACTGAGCCAAGGAGTGAAAAAAGCCCATAAAAGCTCCTCGCGTTAATGACGGGCTTCGAAGCCGGGTCGTTTCCACGCGGTGTGAGGAGGACGGTATCGATACCACTGTGCTACCGCGCAGACTGTCCACTGATTACAAGACAATCTATAAACAATATGACGGGAAGAACATCCTTCCTCACGTAAAACAACTCTTTCTTCGTGGCATTAACTCCACGTAACTGGCCATCCTGACACCAGCAAGGAATGACTGCAACTCTTGCACAGCGTGCTCATATAAAGCTGAAAGCAACAGCTGATGCAGTATTGGTGATTGGTTGAATCTCTAAAAGTACCGTATAAGAATTAGACTAATAGGGGAATTAGCAAAAAGGATTAATTGAGGTGAGTATTATTGTGTATTGCAAATAATGCTCGTGGTGCAGTAGCCATACTCATAGATTCGCGAGTTCCATGCAGACGCATTTCTTTGCAAACCTCTATAGAAGCTGTTGCTACCCGAATAGCAATTGGCATCACTCTGACTCTTGTTTCGATCTATCTACCACCCAATCATCCGTGTACAATTCACGAACTTGAAAATCTTATAATGCAGTTGCCAACCCCTTTCTGTTTATTGGGCGACTTCAATGGACACCATCCATTGTGGGGTTCTCCCAATGCAGATGGACGAGGGCAACTCATTGAAATGCCATTGACAGACAAAACTTAACCATCCTAAATACTGGTTCACCAACTTACATCCATCTCCCAACAGGAACAGTGTCTGCAATAGCCCAGTATGCTCTATATGCTCTCCGATCCTCTTTTCTAATATTGAGTGGACAGCTCTAGATGATCCACTAAACAGTGACCACTACCCATTAATCTGTAAGATCCAAACATCACACTCTTCAACTGCAAAAAACCGAATAAAATGGAAATTTTCCAAAGCAGATTGGGCCAAGTACACCTCTCATGTTTCATTTGATAAACAGATCGTCGAATCTTTCCCAATTGACACAGCCACTGATCATATCACGAAAGAAATTCTAGCAGCTGCATCTGTTGCCATCCCACAATCACAATCAGACACCTACAGACCCATAAACTATTGGTGGAATGATGAACGTAAGAATGCCAAAAAAGAAAAAAACCGAGCGTGGAATATATTTCGCAAATACCCTACTACCAATAATCTTATAAATTATAAGAAACTAAGAGCCAAAGCCCGACACATCAGAAAGAAAGCTAAAAGAAACTCTTGGATCCGATTTGCAACTTCAGTAAATAAAAATACTGACGTAAGAATAATATGGAAAAAAATAAGACAGCTAAATGGCAAATTTCCTCCATTATCCTCGCCAATATTCAACTGGAATGGACAGGAGCTCTCTACTCCTGTAGAAATTGCGAATACTCTGGGGACAGTATTCTCCCAGTTGTCTGCCTCGACCTCATATGATCCGTCATTTCAGAAGATCAAAGCTTCAGCCGAAAAATCAAAACTTAACTACAAAACCGCTGCTTCTCTACCATACACTTACTATGATCGAACTTCAAAAAGCTATACAATCAGACACTTACTATGATCGAACTTCAAAAAGCTATATATTCCTCAAAGAACAGTGCTGCTGGTCCCGACGGAGTATATTACATAGTGTATAGTGTATAGTGTATAGTGTGTTCGTGTCTAACGGCACCAGGGGTTTCCCCCATCTCCGCGTTGCTTTCATTGTGGGTGTAACAGTTCACTGTAAAGGCCAGAGATTTAAAAGTGTATGGATATTGTATGGGTGTAGTGTTGTGTATCGTTGTTCCTCTGGCCATTTAGCCGCTAGACCCCTACTGGGGCCCAACGTTGTCCACACTATGCCTCGTGGAGGCAGACCAGGTACACTAGTATTGAAATATTTACTCTGGCAGGTCCTGCCACCTAATTTCCTGAGATTTCAGTGGCTAGGACCTAAAAAAAAAAAAAAAATAAAAAAAAAAAATAAATAAAAAAATAAAAAAAAAATAAAAAAAAAAATATATATATATATCTACATATACATATATATATATATATATATATATATATATATATATACATACATACATACACATATATACATACAAATAAAAATGAAATTTTCGCTCAGTGGGGGTTAAGAAAATTGTGTAGAAAGGCCAAATGAGTTCAGTGTGAACGCAATTAAATTTAGTCATTATTAAATTTTAAGTTATGTGGGGTATACACTTGCGTATTAGGTAGAGGTGGGGGGGAGACAGAAGGCTGGGGGGAAAAGACAGAAATATGGGGACGATAGAGAAGGCGACCCCAGATAATCGGTGGGGCAGGCCCATGCCCCACCAGGCGAAGAGGGGAGTGGCAAGGAGGTGAGGGGACGGAAGATACCGTCCCCTCCCCCTGCCGGGGGAGAGAGGAAAAGATAGGACCATGCAAGGGAGCATGGTTTGAGAGCCAAGATGGCGAGCAGCAAGCTGCAGTTGGTCTTCAGTGGCATTGGTGTTCCCATTTGGGATATCACTCATGGGACAAGGTCCCGTCCAGTTTAGTCAAGTCAGTTCTTGTCCTTTATTAAGTAGGTTCAGTTGTTATTCCTGGTTGTCATGTATAGGGTTCAGTTCTGCTCCACAGCAGCGAGCACTCGTCTTCTTGCAAAGAGCTCTTGGGCATAGCAGGAGAAAGCCAGGTACTCTTGTTTTGTTTCCAGTATGTTGTGTTCCCGTCCTCTAGGACAATATAGGATCTTTGTTATTAAGATGTTGCGGAGGTCGTCATAAAGCTGGCAATCATACATTAGGTGTTGCCAGCTCTCCAGACCACCACAAACACAGGTAGGGTCCTCTTCAATTCCCAAAAGGCAAAGTTTGGCATTGATGGCGCCATGTCCGGTGAGAAGGTATGCTGCATGGAGTCCAGGTGAGAACCACATTGGGAACTTAGGGTAGACCCTGCCGACGTCAGGTATAAACTTTCTGGTTATCTCCCCTGTATGGGAGTTTGTCCATCTCTCTTGCCACACCTGCAGCAGGTGAGCGTAGAGCCTCTTCTTTTCAGCGGTGCGGTTATTTGCTGGGTCAGTTGTATGTCCGAGACAGGTCCTTGAGGTGCCCTTTGCCAGATGGTAAAGTAAACCTTTGCCCACAATCTCCAGATCAAGGGGGAGGACTCCGGTCAAGACCTGTAAAGCGTGGGTGCTCACCGTGCTGCAGGCACGAGAAGTAAATAATAGAATCGACCTTTGGGTTGAGTTGATGATACGTCGGTTGACTGCGGTAGTAGCCTTGTGATACCATACGCCAGAGGCATATGTGATGATAGGTATGAATATGGCTTTGTAGAAGATATGTAGCGTACGCCGGCCAAGGCCCCAGTCCCTTCGAGCCACCCTAGCAACGAGGGCAGCATATTTCCTAATCTTGGTTCGGATGTTTTGTAGGTGGTCTTTGAAGGATAGGTTGTGGTCAAGGATGACCCCTAGATACTTGAGTTGTTTGGAGAATTTTATTGTCGTCTGGTTTATCTTAATTTGAGGAGGCCGTCGTAGGTCCAAGTTCCCTTTCAGCAAGGCTGAGTTGGTTTTTTCTGGTGATATTCTCAGGTGATTCTGTTTTGCCCAGTTCTGCAGTAGCTCCAAGGCCAGGTTTGCAGATTCTTCCAGTTTTGCCCTTGAGTTCGCCGAGACGGAGAGAATGAGATCATCGGCAAATGCTTGAGCATCCACTTCTCCGAGGTCCGAGACGAGGAAGCTGTCCAAGACGATGTTCCATAGGAATGGTCCCAGGACCGAACCCTGCGGGCAGCCCCGGTGGATGCTTCTAGAGAGGGTCTGATAGGGCGCATTCACTACTATGAATCTGTTGGATAGGTAGTTCTGTAAGGTCTGATAGAGGTTACTGGGAAGATTTGCAGCTCTGAGTCTGGTCAGGACGCTCGGCCACCAAAGTGTGTTGAATGCCCCAGCGAAGTCCACAGAGATCACCAAGAAGTATTTTCTGTTGCAGTTCTCCACTTTCCCCAGGAGGTGCTGGTGGGCATCTATGGCAGAATGACCCTGTCGAAAGCCAAACTGGTTGGGCGTTGCTAGTCCTGCAGTATTGTAGTGATGCTGGAGACGAGCATGTAATAGGCGCTCGAAGAGCTTGCTGACCACGGAGAGCAAGGCTATAGGCCTGTAAGACTCTGGGAGGATAGGCGACTTGGAAGGATTTTTTAGGATAAGTTTAACATTGGCAACCTTCCAAGATGTTGGAAAGGCTCCTGTCTGGAGGCATTTGTTGTAAAGATTTAGCATCAGGTCAGGGGCATGTTCTACTGTCTTTTTAACAATTTCTGGTTCTAGCAGGTCTGGCCCTGGGCATTTATTTCCTCTGATAGTTGATGCTGCTGCAGTTAGCTCCTCCCTGGTGAAAGGCATTTCCATTGCTTGGTTATTGTAGGTCGCATTATCTTGGCACATTTTCCTCTGTTCGTCAGTCTGTGATTCAGCCGGTGGTTGAAAGACCACGTCAAGAATATTGTTTATGGTGCTTTCCCAGTTTGTAGTCATGGTACCTTGTGGAGTTCTAGTAGTAGCGACAACCTCCCCCCGAGGGAACTTGTTTGTGGTGATCTTGTAGACCACCCCCCAGGGATCGTTATTGCCAGTAGTTGTGACCAATCGCTGCCATGTCTCCTGTTTGCTGTGACGTATCTGCGCGGTGTAAGCATTTCTCGCTTCTTTGTAACACTGCCGTAAGGCCTCCACTTCTGCAGCTGGCCAAGATCTTCGGGCCCTTTGAAAAGCCTTGCGTCGGATATGAGTTTCCTTTCTAAGGTGCTGCAAGTCCCGGTTCCACCATGGCAGTGCACCCGGGGCTGGGTGTTTCCTAGGTATTGCAGCTTCACAGGCCTGAGTGATGAGGGCTGTTGTCTTTCGCTGAAGGAGTTCCGGGTTGCTAGTGGTCTGGAGTTCGGCATTATGTTCCTGTAAGGCAACTGTGATTTCAGTCTGGAAGGTGTCCCAATTTGCTTTCTGAACAGCGTACCTGTGCTGTATTTGTCTTGGTACTGGGTTCTTAGTTAGTGAGCGGTTAAGCTGGAAGGTCATGGCACGGTGGTCAGAGGTGGTCCAGGCATCTTGGACCGACCACCCAGTAATATTGCTGGCTATGTTTCTGGAGGCCATGGTGACATCTATAGTTGACTCCCACAACGTATTGCAGAAGGTCGGCAGGTTGTGTGGGAGGTTTAATACCGTTACTGGTGCGTTTGCCAGGAACTCCTCTAGTTTTTGACCGTTTCTTGTGCCCGGTCGATCAGGTGTGTGACTGTGCCACACGGGGGATCTGCAGTTGGCATCTGCGCCAATGATTATTCTCGAGTTTGGAAAGGTGTTGATTACCGTGTAAAGGTAATTTATAGCGAAGGTGATGTCCTCACCTGGGCGGCAGTACAGGGCCACAACATAAAGGGCTCCCATGGCGGTAACAATGTGAGCACATGCGGCCCAAGCAGTGCAGAGGTGGGTAATTCTGGTAGCTGTGATGTCTGGATTCCGGATGACAATGGCTGCCCAGGGAGTCTCATCCTCCGCCTGGATGATCTTGTATTTTAGGGGATACCTCCGGACCATTTTCATGTGGGCATATGGTTCTTGCAAAATTAAGACATCAATGTTCTCCTCTTCAGCTTTGAGTCGTAACTGATCGGCCACTGCCCTGGCCCTTTGTGCGTTTATTTGTATGAACTTAACCTCAGTGGTGTTGTACTCCTTAAGGCTTGTCCCCATAATCGAGTCTTTCCTGGTATAAACTCTTAGCCTTAAGGTACACTGGGCATTTGCTGTCTCTTATGGAGTGCGCAGAGTTAATTTTTAGGCTTTTACAATTTGTACAAACTGGTTGTGTGCTTTTATTTGGGCAGTTGTTATAATAATGGCCTTTTTCAGAGCAGTGACCACAGGTTGGTGCCGTTTGTTTGCAAGTATGTGTAGTGTGGCCATATTTGCAACAACGGAAGCATTTGAGCACACCCACGTGCTCGCGGAAGCGGTGGCTGCTCCAGTTTACAAAGATCCTTGTCTGTCCTTTCAGGGCCTGCCAGGCGACAGGGGTAAGTTCCACAATCCAGTTGGTGGATCTAGCGTCTTTAGATTTGTAGGAGTACTTTGGGGTGAGCAGGTTTTGGGCGTCAGAGTTAGGTAGGGAGTTGGAGAAATTTCTCTGGTAGATCTCGTCTGCCAACTGGTTTGGTGTCAGGTCATTTTCTAAGTCATATATTGTTATGGACGGTCCTTTTCGCTTGGGCAAGGTCGCGGTAAGGCCTAGTTCTGGGATTTTTGGGTTATTGATGATCTTTTCTGCTTCTTCTTTTGTTTCCGTCTCTATTAGTATGCCGGTGTTTCTGGTCTTCCTAACTGCTTTTATCCTCGTTGTCTTGAGGTCATTTCTTAGATTGGTGATTACTTGTGTCTGGAGCTCTTCGCTGGATTGCGTTTCGTCCAGTGTCGCAGGGCGTAGAACGACCAGATTTGGTTGCTTTAGGAGTGTTTTCCGTTTGGCAGGTTGTGCACTAGAGTCTGCACTCGGCGTCTGGTAAGGTGTGGTCCTCAGCGCATGTGCGTATGCTTCAACACTTAGACAGTAAATCATTATCCTTGCTGCTGACCTTTTACAACCGCATATTCATTGAACATTCATACCCCACTCGCTGGCATCACTCCTATGTACTGGCAATTCCCAAACCAGGGAAAGATCATTCTATTCCTCACAATTATAGACCCATCTCTCTTACCAGTTGCTTGAGTAAAACATTAGAAAAAATTATACACCGCCGATTAACATGGTATCTGGATTCAAAACATCTAATCTCTGATAACCAGTTTGGTTTCAGAAAAAATCGCTCATCCCTAGATCTTATGGTTAAACCTGAAACAAATATCAGGAATGCATTTATCCGGAATGAACATGTTGTCATGGTCTGCCTTGACATAGAGAAGGCCTTTGACACCACCTGGCGTTTTGGTATCTTAAAAGATCTTCATTCCCTTGAACTGAGAGATCACTTACCATGCTACATACAAAACTTCCTTCAGTATAGATCTTTTCAAGTTCGCTATAGACAAGTCTTCTCACAAATCTATATACAAGAGGAAGGAGTCCCACAGGGCTCAGTTCTCAGTGCTACTTTATTCGCATTGAGAATAAATCATATTACCAAATGTATTCCCAACACTGTCAACTCATATCTCTATGCTGATGATCTGACTGTTTCCTGCAGTTCACTGAATATGAACTTCATTGAAAGGCAACTACAAATCTCACTAAACAATATTGAACTGTGGATGACACAGAATGGTTACAGACTATCTCATCAAAAATCTAGTGCCATTCACTTTTGTAACAAACGAGGGATGCATCCTGATCCAGAGCTACACCTAACAAATCATCCTATCTCAGTTATGAGTAGCATTCGCCTCCTCGGTCTAAATTTTGATAGGAAACTTAATTTTTTAGAACATATCAAATATCTCCGGACAACCTGCCAGAAAAAAATGAACATTCTCAGAGTTCTTTCTTCTACAACATGGGGTGCTGACCGTTACACCTTACTTCACCTGTATAGAACTCTAATTAGATGTCGTCTTGATTATGGAGCCCCGGTGTATGACTCTGCTAGGGAGAGTGTGCTAGTACGGCTTGCTCCTGTTCAACATTCTGCCCTCAGGATTGCTACAGGTGCTTATAGAACATCGCCAGTACAAAGTCTCTACGCTGAAGCCCATGAAGTTCCACTCTGCCTCAGAAGAAAGGTGTTACTTTTGAATTATGCCGCTAAAATTCAAAGCATGCCTACTCATCCAATTTGGCCTATACTTAGTGATCCACAGTTTAAAATGTTCTACAGAAATAAACCCAGAGCAGTCCAACCTACTGGCATCAGATTGCAGGCTCTATCTGACAGCTGGAACGTGCACCTTGGAAAAGTCCTCCAAGATTCAAACACTTCAGTTCCCCCATGATCCTGTGTTAATCCATCCTGTCACAATTACTTCCTGAACTGGGGAAAAGATTCCCTTGCAAATATTAACGTGCGACAACTTCATACTGCTCACACACAAAATTATCCGCATTTCATGAAAATATACACAGATGGATCAAATTCTGATAGTGGAGTAGGTGCTGCAGCAGTTTTCCCTTTTAACACCATCTCTGTATCTCTGCCTACTGAATGCAGCAGTTATACAGCTGAGTTATTCGCCATTAAACTTGCCCTAGAAAATATTGTCCATTGCTCCATTAAAAAAAGTATAATATATACCGACTGGCAGAGTATACTAGTAGCCCTACAAAACATCTCCTCACCAACCAATCCTTTAATAAAAACCATAAGAAGTAAGATGATTCTTATTCAGGAACGCCAGCAAGTAGTCATCTTCTGCTGGATCCCAGGTCACACTTGGATCCCAGGAAACGAATGCGCAGACTATGCTGCAAAACATCGATCTAACCCATCATCTTCAGGCTTTTGCGTTCCATATGTTGATTACAGACCTATGATACGAAGGACATGTAAGGAACAATGGACACTTCTATGGCAAGCTGAAACGGACAATAAGCTATTGGAAATAAAACCAGAACCACAGTTATGGACCTCTAGTTTTCGTACTAACAGAAAGGAAGAAGTCATCTTAACCAGAGCACGAATTGGCCACAGCCAGTTTACTCACCTATTTCTCCTCACAAGAAATGATCCTCCACAGTGTTTTCAATGCAACTGTCAGCTAACAATGAAGCACATTCTTGTTGAATGCACTCTGTACAAGCATGCTCGGCAATGTTCATTCAGCTTCCTTCCAAATCTAAAAGAACCTCTAAAACTCTCTCATATCATAGGCAACGATGCTAATCCCTTGAAGTTATTCTGCTTTCTTAAACGAATAAAATTATATGATCGTCTCTGACTGTTTCCATAACAGTCACCATTGAAAACTTTCATATCACTGATAGGCGCAATATGGTCTAAGCAGCCCTTGCGCCAAAAATAACAACAACAACTCCTACTCTCAATTTTGATCTCCAATGCTTATGTCACACCAAACTGACTCGACACTGCACTGTCCAGCGATGTCGACTGGCTTCACTTCCTTGGATTTTATGTGTTTCTTAACTAATAGCATAACCCCTCCTCCCTTCCTATCCTGTCTATCCTTTCTGTAGACGTTGTACTCCCCAAATTGCAGTTCTGCATCCCTTATATCTGTGTGACACCACGTCTCCGATATCCCAACAATATCTGCCTTTGATGTTTTGAGCAATACTTCAAATTCATCAAATTTATTTACTAAACTCCTAGCATTAGTGTACACCCAAGTATACATACACCTGTTTCTATTCTTAGCTACCCTAACACAGCCCATGTGTTTACTTGTACCGCAATGATTCCCAGCAGTCTCTGAAATATAATGCATCTTGTTTTCCAGGCTGCTGCTCATTCCAATAGAAGCAGTGCAAGAATCACTTTCTCCTCTGCCAGTGTTAATATATTAGTCCTTGTATCCCCCCAAGCTATCAGTTTTCGGACCCACCTAACACTGCCTCGATAGCATCAGCAAATATTCTTGCACCCTTTCTATTTAAGTGTATCCCATCCTTGTAGAAGCAGTCTCTTCTGTTAACAAGTACAGACCAGGCTGAAAACAATTCTACCCCTTGGGCCCTGCACAATCTTTCCAGGGCCGAATTGATCTACAGGGCACTCATGGGAATACGTTTTTATGAAAGATCCAAAATTATAATCGACATTTTTCGTTTAAAACCAAATGAGGAAATTCTTATTTTTCGCCTGAGTTTTCATTGAAAAACACGCTCGATTATATCGGAAACGAACACGAGGTTCTATTTTAACCAATCACACGTGTTTGCAGTGAACCGAGAAACAGATAGTAATCACATGTACATTAACTCCACACACAATTAGAGAAACATCCTTTTTAAACCCATATATTGCTCGCATATTCGCGGAAGTAGTTCTCGGAGCTGTGATTTTGGCACTGATATTTAGAACTGATACTATCACGAATCACGCTGTAACTATCGCTCTGAAAATTGTGAAAAACTCTCATTTTAAGAATAAGAAGCGTTAACAGAATAAAACTTTTAAAAATTAACTGCTAAAGAAGATAACCTTAAGTGTTTAATAAGATTCACAAAGTAAACTTAGTGACAGTTGCCATGGTATTGTACTACCTCGAATATGAGAATAAATAACAGTAGTCTTCTCCACTGGTGAATGTTATTTATTGGAGGTAGTACAATACCATGGCAACTCGTTGTGAAGGCAGTCACAATATGAGTTATAACCAAAACGATGCCAATTTAATTAATTAATTTAACTACTTTGGTAGATGCATTTGCACTAACCTACGTATTAGTAATAATAATAATAAAAAAATACCCCATACAGGTCTTTATACCCCATTCAGCTCTTGAGAGCCTAATCGCATCGGAAGTAAACTTCTTAATCTTTTCAGCTAAGTTCCTTACGTGGGGGATAAAAGAAAATTTATCATCAATTAAGAGACCAAGATATTTATTTAGATAAACATAAGGAATTTGGACATTGTTGATATGGAGTGTAAGATCTGAAAATCTTACAAAAATAAAATATATTTTTTTGACTTCTGAAGTTAGTTTTCCTTTTTGGATTCTTGCCGTTGGGAGAAATGTTAATAGCGTCAGTTTCAATAAACAAGAATTATCCAGTAAGGATTGTAAAACTTAAAAGGTAGGAAGAACGAAAAACAGAAAAATTAGCTTTGCATCCGTCAAAACAGAAAACTGACGGAAAATACTATAGCAAGCCCAGCAGGTGGTACGGCGCAACAAGTTTATGAGGGGTCACGCACCGGAAACGCATATGGCTAAACGCACACACAAGCCTCTAAAAATAGACGCGATGGTCTCCAGTGACACATTTGTGGTTTGTCTGTAGTGCTATGGAGACAAGCTCTGATGACCGAGAAGGAGTTGTTTTGATGCATTCGGCCTACATGAAAGAGCTCAACGGATGTTAACAGGTAGGAAATAAAAAAGGAGAGGGGTATTGTGAATCACGTGCCACAGGGCTGGCTGACCTGCCAACAAATGAAAGGATAAAAATGAATATAGGAAGGAGGAGATTGGGAGAACCGCTGTAGGAAGGCGTGGAAAACTGAGAAGAAAAATTTGTGGATGGAGACGGACAGAAGGAGAGTGAGGGAGTGTCAGTGAGTTGGGCGGTAAGATGAGAGTGGGTCAGTGTCAGTGAGTGGGGCAGTAAGATGAGAGTTGGAGAAGAAAAGAAAGGAATGAGTTTTTTTAGATAGAGTAGCCGGTGGAGAAAAGTGGCTAAGTTTAATGTGTAGTCAGTATGAGGGGTAGATAAGCTTTAGGTGAACAGTTAAGTCGTTGATCTAATAAGTTAGTGAGAGAGGCAGTCGAGTAAGTGGAAAGATGAAGTTGAGGTGCAGAAGTCGGTCAGACAGTCAGTCAAAAGTAGACTGAGTTTCGAAGTGAGAGATGAACACGTGCCATAGAAAAGAGGGAAAAGTTTTCAAGATCCTTAAAGTAGATGAGAAGGAGTCAACTCCATTATGAAGGAACGAGATTGCCTGATATTCTGAGAGCAAGTACGCTGGAGCTGATGAAATCCGAAGCCGGACAAAAAGAGTACAGCCATTCTGATCAGATGAAATTAATGCATCCATAAAGAAATACAAAGGTACCCAGGAAGGAATCCAGCATCTTATGTCGAACGCCCCCAGTGATTGTGAGATGCGACCCAGATAGAAAGAATCCCCTACTCGCTTAGAGAAGGATGTACCGTGAAGTCTGCCAAGTTATGTAAGTAAGTGATTAGTTTGTTTAAGTACTCTCACCATCACATCGATTATAGACACTTGATAACCAATTTATCAGAACTTTTGATTGAACACATATGTATAAGTAGTACTATATTGTAATGAATAAGTTAGTGAATGTTATGAACTGAAGGACATTACCCAGGGCAAGTCTATATATATATAAATAAATTTTGGAAGGGAATAGATATAAAATTGTTGAAGGGATTGATACTTGTTAATATTTGGTAAGAAAAAAAAGTGAATGACTAAGTATGAATTTAGGAAAGGGGATAGACGGATGTCAGTAAACCCCGAATGTGCAAGTAGTTAATTGTAGAAATTTGATAGTAATAATTACCTAGATTAGAGAAGGTTGTAGGCTAAAATCTGTTAGAAACCAGAGTAATGATTTATACTGAAATTAAGAGTATCGGAGCTTATCAATTTGGAGTAGGAATTGTTTTGTAATGAAAGGAGAATATTAATAGATTCTTTTGAAAGTCAATTGAACTCAGGAGTAAGGAAGTAGAAACATTTTGTTAGTTTAAAAGAGGAGATAGTTGTTTATGATTTATGTAAAGGAAATAGCCCTCCTTGAGTTTGCTCAATAGGCAAATTACTTTGCTCATATACATTTCGTTATAAGAAGATGAAATTAAATCTAATTGGTCATGAGTTTAATAAATTTCTTTTGTTTGATGTATCTATGTAAAAGTGTCCAATAAACTGTATTTTTATTATACAACATTTGTGTGTCTCTTTGTTATTCTGAAAAAAAAAAAAGCCTATTCAAAAGGGAATTAAACACCTCAAGGAGATTTTCCCCTAGAACTTGGAAATTTTCTGTAAAGTATAGTCAGATGCGCAAGTGGGGAGATACTATAAAAGGGAATTAGTATAAAGGGGAGTTGTTGAAAGGGGAAACAATAAATATAACCAAATATATAAAATAACAGTTTTCATAAATACACCCCCCCCCCCACAATTGGCGAAAGCAAGCCAGGATATAATTCCCAAACGGAAGGCAGTGTACCAGAATAGCAAAGAAATAAGTTAAACCCAGTTGCTGAAACTGAGAAAAAATTCAGCTGGCGAGCCAGAATACATATCATATCGATTTAGAATTGTTGTTTAATATAAAATTGATTATTGGTTGAAAAATATTAAGGTAAATAATGGTGGAGATAAAAAGTTAAGCATTGAGTTTGATTATTTATGTGGTATTGAATTGATCATCAGATAAATTTGCTAAGATAAGAAATTTATAGATTTAAAGTGTTAAACTTTGAAACACGTTTAATTATGTATTAGTGAATTGATCACAGATTGAACTTGGATTGAGTAGATAAAGGTGAATATAAAGAAAGGAATATTGAAGCATTAGGAGTAATTAAGTGTATAGGAATTCATTATTAGGCTAAGAGATAAGCATTTAGGACAGATTAAACTTAAAAAGGGCAATTATATTACTGTTAATTAATTTGTCAATTAAATTAAAGATGGCTACAAGAAGGGCACATAGCAGTAGGGACAGGGAAAGAACAGAAAATAATGGAAGGGAAGAATCAGTGGAAACAAGTTCTAGCATAGTGAGTAACAATAATGGATCCCTTAGATTAAGTAAGTTCTTAAAAGTTTTTAAGGGCGAACCATCGGAAAGTGTAGACTCTTTCCTGCGTAAACTGATAATGATAAAAGAAAAGGAAGGGCTAACAGAATTAGAGGTAGTCACTATGGCCGAGTTTAAATTAGAAGGCGCAGCACAGAGAAAATATTTAGAAACTACGCAGACCACAGAAGTTGAAACTCTCGAACAATTCGGGAAAATATTAAGAAAGCTATTCTCTGAGAAAATTACCTTCCTGGAAGGAATGAATAGGCTAAGTAACATAACACAAAACAGTCGCGAAACCGTGGAAGAATACTATAAGAAGTTTAGAACAATTAAACTAAACACCGAAGTTTCCGAAAATGAAAATGGCGTCTTCGATAAAATTCTAATGGACCAGTTTTTATCGGGAATTAGAGAAAGATATAGGCGAGAAATACTTTGCCAAAATCCTTAGCAGAGGCAGTACAATTGGCCGTCGAAGAGGAGAAACTAGATTCTCATGGTAGGGGGAACACTAGAGAGGACGTTAACATATTAATATCCGAAGGGGAAACAAAACCCGAAAACAGTAGGGATAAGGGAGGTGAGAGAAGGTTAGAAGGTTTAGAGAAACAGATCGCAGGGGTGGAAGCCAAATTAAACAAGTTATTAGAAGAATTTAATACCAAGAAACAAATAAAGAAAGAGGAAGTCAAAGAAGTTAGGCAAGAAAGATATGGAAAGAAATGCTACATATGCGGGCGAAGCAATCACTGGGCGAGGGAGTGCTGGTACAGAAATAGGCATCACGAGAGCAGAAATGAATACTGTCACGACAGGGGCACAAATCAAAGGCAGCATATAAGCATAAATGCTCTGCATCTTAGACGCTGGAAAAATAATTCCTGTGAAAAAAGGAGCAATAAATCAGGCAGCACAAGGAGGAAGCCACACACACATAGAAGTGAGTTTATGAATAGAGAACCAATAGTTGTGGCCACCCTAGGACATAAATGGAATCATCCAAGTCAAGTCAAGTGTTATAGGTGTAACAGAATTGGGCATATCGCTAGATTTTGCCCAGCAAGAAGAGTACATCACAGAGATGAATATAAAGCTGATGACCCAAGAAATGAATGGAAACTGAAGAGGGGTCGGTTCTATCCATGGCGACCAGCAAACCTAAAATCCAGGCCAAGCGAAAACGAAAGTAGATCCCATAGGATCAAAGTTGGTTATCAGATGAGAGAAAATGATGATAAATGTAAGACACCGACTGCAGTGGTGGAAGCGAAAAGAAACATAAGGAAAGGCAATGAGAGGCAAGTGCAAAGAACGAGTCAAAAGTTACCGCAAAGAAAAAAAGATGTTGATAAAGTTCTGATTGCGCAGGAAGAATTAAGAAGATTAAGGAGAAAGAGAAGAATTAGAGAAAATGACGGAACAAGGCAACAAGCAGAAAACAAAATAGTGAATGTGGAATTAGTAGAATTAACAGGGAAGGTTAGGCAAAATTCAGGGCAAATAATATCTCAAAGGGAAGAGAAACTAGAAAATAAAAATAGCAAACCTCGAACGGAAGTAGCAAACCGCGGTAGAATCAAAGAACAGTGGAAAGAAGGACTTGCGAATCAAAGTGGAGAAAGGGCAATTAAACTGAAAGAATCAAACAGACTCCAGCAATTATATTTAGTGGGAGGATTAATTGATGAGTACATGGGATGGGAATAGTTTTAGGAAAGCCCAAAATATACATTTAATTAATGTACTTGTATATAATTGTAAATATTTGGCATCAGAAGGTAGTGTATAATAAGTGGTTGTATAAATAAAAGAGATGTAAATAGATGTAGGTGGTTAAATTCCAGGGAAGGTGATGGAGTATAGAAAAAAAAAAAAAAAAAATTTTACACAGGTATAATTTTTTTTTTGGGAGAGGAGCGGCAATTGTAAGATCTGAAAATCTTACAAAAATAAAATATTTTTTTTGACTTCTGAAGTTAGTTTTCCTTTTTGGATTCTTGCCGTTGGGAGAAATGTTAATAGCGTCAGTTTCAATAAACAAGAATTATCCAGTAAGGATTGTAAAACTTAAAAGGTAGGAAGAACGAAAAACAGAAAAATTAGCTTTGCATCCGTCAAAACAGAAAACTGACGGAAAATACTATAGCAAGCCCAGCAGGTGGTACGGCGCAACAAGTTTATGAGGGGTCACGCACCGGAAACGCATATGGCTAAACGCACACACAAGCCTCTAAAAATAGACGCGATGGTCTCCAGTGACACATTTGTGGTTTGTCTGTAGTGCTATGGAGACAAGCTCTGATGACCGAGAAGGAGTTGTTTTGATGCATTCAGCCTACATGAAAGAGCTCAACGGATGTTAACAGGTAGGAAATAAAAAAGGAGAGGGGTATTGTGAATCACGTGCCACAGGGCTGGCTGACCTGCCAACAAATGAAAGGATAAAAATGAATATAGGAAGGAGGAGATTGGGAGAACCGCTGTAGGAAGGCGTGGAAAACTGAGAAGAAAAATTTGTGGATGGAGACGGACAGAAGGAGAGTGAGGGAGTGTCAGTGAGTTGGGCAGTAAGATGAGAGGGGGTCAGTGTCAGTGAGTTGGGCAGTAAGATGAGAGTGGGTCAGTGTCAGTGAGTGGGGCAGTAAGATGAGAGTTGGAGAAGAAAAGAAAGGAATGAGTTTTTTTAGATAGAGTAGCCGGTGGAGAAAAGTGGCTAAGTTTAATGTGTAGTCAGTATGAGGGGTAGATAAGCTTTAGGTGAACAGTTAAGTCGTTGATCTAATAAGTTAGTGAGAGAGGCAGTCGAGTAAGTGGAAAGATGAAGATGAGGTGCAGAAGTCGGTCAGACAGTCAGTCAAAAGTAGACTGAGTTTCGAAGTGAGAGATGAACACGTGCCATAGAAAAGAGGGAAAATTTTTCAAGATCCTTAAAGTAAATGAGAAGGAGTCAACTCCATTATGAAGGAACGATATTGCCTGATATTCTGAGAGCAAGTACGCTGGAGCTGATGAAATCCGAAGCCGGACAAAAAGAGTACAGCCATTCTGATCAGATGAAATTAATGCGTCCATAAAGAAATAAAAAGGTACCCAGGAAGGAATCCAGCATCTTATATCGAACTCCCCCAGTGATTGTGAGATGCGACTTAGATAGAAAGAATCCCCTACTCGCTTAGAGAAGGATGTACCGTGAAGTCTGCCAAGTTATGTAAGTAAGTGATTAGTTTGCTTAAGTACTCTCAACATCACACCGACTATAGGCACTCGATAACCAATTTATCAGAACTTTTGATTGAACACATATGTATAAGTAGTACTTTATTGTAATGAATAAGTTATTGAATGTTATGGACTGAAGGACATTACCCAGGGCAAGTCAATATACATATAGATAAATTTTGGAAGGGAATAGATATAAAATTTTTGATGTGATTGATACTTGTTAATATTTGGTTAAATAAGTGAATGACTAAGTATGAATTTTGGAAGGGGATAGACGGATGTCAGTAACCCCCAAATGTGCAAGTAGTTAATTGTAGAAATTTGATAGTATTGATTACCTAGATTAGAGAAGGTTGTAGGCTAAAATCTGTTAGAAACCAGAGTAATGATTTATACTGAAATTAAGAGTATCGGAGCTTTATCAATTTGGAGTAGGAATTGTTTTGTAATGAAAGGAGAATGTTAATAGATTCTTTTGAAAGTCAATTGAACTCAGGAGTAAGGAAGTAGAAACATTTTGTTAGTTTAAAAGAGGAGATAGTTGTTTATGATTTATGTAAAGGAAATAGCCCTCCTTGAGTTTGCTCAATAGGCAAATTACTTTGCTCATATACATTTCGTTATAAGAAGATGAAATTAAATCTAATTGGTCATGAGTTTAATAAATTTCTTTTGTTTGATGTATCTATGTAAAAGTGTCCAATAAACTGTATTTTTATTATACAACATTTGTGTGTCTCTTTGTTATTCTGAGAAAAAGCCTATCCAAAGGGAATTAAACTCATCAAGGAGATTTTCCCCTAGAACTTGGAATTTTCTGAAGTAAAATAGTCAGATGCGCAAGTGGGGAGTTATTATAAAGGGGAGTTGTTGAAAGGGGAAATAATAAATATAACCAAATATATAAAATAACATTTTCATAAATACCCCCCCCCCCCCCCACAAGAGACTTAAGTTCTGCAAATTGCAACGTCTGGAGACTAGGCACCTGCGAGGTGATCTGATTGAGGTGTATAAGACTTTGAAGGGGTTGAGCACACTGAAGATGGAATTACCATCAAGGCTAAAGGGAAGGGCTTTTGTTTTCGTAATGGTGATCTGAAACAGTTTTTAAATTCTGTGCAATGGGGTCAACTGATGATGCTAGCAACGTTGAATTCTAAATGGGAAGTCCTCCAAAATTAAGTCCTTCAGGGACTTAATTTTGGAGGACTTTTTATTCCGACGAAGAAATACTATTCAAGGTTCAGGCCAAAATGGATGTCAGATGAATTAACGAGGCTCGTGACAGAGAAGAAAAATCTATGGAATGCATATAAATTATCAGGTGACACAGAAGCCTATGGCAGATATAAACTAGTCTGTAATCCAGTCACGAAGGAGGTTAGGCAGGCGCAGGCGGATTACGAGAAATCGTTGGCAAAGGATGCAAAGAAATACAGCAAAGAGTTCTTTACTTATGTAAACCCTAGAAGGAAGGGGATGAAACAGATTGGATCACTTAACATAGATGGGTTGACTATTGATGATCATGCTGAGGTAACTGATAAACTAAATGAGTATTTTGCATCTACATTCAGACATGAGGAGTTATTCAATGAGGGAGTGCCAGACGTTTATCAAACTCTAAGAGGGAGCTAAAATGATTTTGTGATAACTGAGAGCAAAGTGGAGAAGAAATTGTTGAAATGAAACATAAGAAAGACACCTGGGATGGACGAGATCTATCGAGTTATATTAGAGGAGGCGGCAAGGGAAGTAAGCAAACCCTTATTATTATTATTAGCCATATGGTGCAAGGAAGCCTGAGGCTTATGCTGCATCATCCAAAAAAAAAAATTCCTTGAGAGAGAGAGAGAGAGAGAGAGAAGTAAAAAGAAATCACCAAGAAAGAGAAGAATGATGATATCCAGCTCAGGATCCTGGGTGTGCCAAGCCCATACTCACCAGATGTGAGTCCCTGGGGTTGTTAACAGAACATCACTACATTTTTTAGCTTAATTTTAACTGTCAAAATCTTTTCAATCGATATTATGTCACGTTTGCTAATTTTGTTATTAAAGATGGACAAATCCTTTAATAATCCAAAAAGAGAATAATTGAACGAAATTCTATTTTACAGTTAATATAAATCTCTGATGAAAAAAAAATACTTTGATGTTTGCACGGCAATTTTAGTGTAACCTTGAACTTTATATATTCACTAGTGCGCATAACGTAAGGACCAACACTATTTCTAAAGGTTACAACCACAAACTCATTATTTAAGGTACTCCTTACTGATGAGAGTAGATTCAGTCTCAGCAGCGATTCAGGACTTCAGCTAATCTGGCGAGAGATTGACACACGGTATCACCCCGCAAACCTCACTGAGAGGGATCAATATGGCGGTCGACGTATTCTCGTTAGAGGAGGCGATATCTTGGATGACCGTACACTACTGCACATACTCGAAAGTGGTACTGTAACCGTTTAACGGTACTGTACTGAAATAATCCTTCCCCATGTGCGTCTGTCCGAGGTGCTATTGGCCCCGAGTTTGTGTTTATGAATGATAACACTGAACCCCATCGCACAACAACTGTTGATATGCTTTTGGAAAGTGCGTACCTTGTTCGTACGGATTGGTCTGCCCGTCCCACCGATTTAAATCCCATCAATTCCATATGGGACGCTTTGGAGAGACGCCTAGCGGCACATCAACCCACCAGAAAATGTTCACCAGTTCAAGATGGCGCTGACAGAGGAATGGACGAAGTTACAGCAAGAACTTATCAACAACATTGTCTAAGTATGGACAGGCGGTGTAAAGACTGCATCGACATTAGGGATGGTCATATCTCATTGAGGACCCCCTCTTACCTTCGTTCCATCTTGGGCAGTGATGCATGTGTATGACGGCAGCCAGTGCTACGTTGCCATTTTTCAATAAAGTCCCGTTTTGTCTCCATTGCTGATTCCTTCATCATTTCTGTACCTCACGAGGTTCCTTTGGTATGCTTTTCCCCCCATATCCAGGCCGCTCCTATCAGAAGCTACAGGTGAAAACCTTAAAGTTTGCACATCAATGTACTGTAGCACTATCGAGTTCAAAATGTCTATGCGTGTGTACGGAGCAATTCAAATTGTACAAGGGAAACATTTGAGGAAAGCGAATGTCATCATAGGAACGGCAAGAAATCTGATTGAATGCTAAGAAATCTATTGAGATAAGAGAAATATTTCTTCTTTATGACATATAAACTATACTTCTTGCGAACAGCAGCCAAGAACTTTTAAGAGGAACCGATTTCATGCGCATGTGTCGCTAGTCGCTGTAGCCGAGTGGTCAGGGGCGCGGGGGCATAAGTACAGGTGCCTTGAGTGACCCGGGTCACTCAAGAAAATTTTTTTATTTTATTTATCATCCGCTTAAAGGGGGCCAAAATAATTCAACAGGAAAAGGGGCCCCTGTTTGTACTCAACATTCAATATGTTGTAATATATATACACCAATGAAGAAAAGTTAAGGTGTAATGGAACCGTGCACTGATGCAAAAAGAGCACATTGGCGTATGGTTACAAACTGATATTGTCCAATGAAGTTCACATGGTTTAGATACAAGGTTTAAATAGTTCACTTCGCATTCTTTAAACACAGGGTATTCAATGTTTGATTGTTGTTGTTGTTATTGGGTTTTAGGAACATTAGCGACTAAGGCTATACTACTCCACAAATAGTGTATATGTCTCTAAATTGCATGTGTTCTGTGGTTTATTTTCTGTTTGCTGGACGAAATATTCGAGTTTCCAGAGAAAGAGCCATGCTACTCGCGCCTGAGACGGACTAATTCAGCTACTTTGTGAAAACGACCCGTAAAAATTTCTCTCTTCATCTACGGGACTCGAACTCAGGTCTTTTCCACCCGGGATGGGGAGGGCGATCGAAAAGCCTGGTAGAAGTGATTTACGGAAAGTATGTTGGAATCAGAGACATTTGTTTTTAACAACAAGATTAGTTTCAGAGTTCTTGAGCCAGGAGCATCGTCAACATAGTCAGTGTTCACCCCCAGGGTCCTTTATAAGGCATTTTATTGAGTTCTTGGTGTTTATTACGTGGTTGTGAATGAACAGCATGAAAATGTCAATCTGTAGGGTGAGTCTCTCGCTCGTGAATTATATGTTGGATGCCTCCTGAACTATGTAGCCATAATGGAGGTCAAGTCTGCTTGGGTAACACAGTGGTATAGCCACGGTCCGAATTCGAATTCCATCGATGATGCGAGGAGTTTTTATGCTCTATTTTCACTCCATGGCTCAGTAAGAATGTCCCTTGCGTAGATAGCAAGGTTTCCTCGTGAAACTGGGCTTTTCATCCAGCATATCGACCAAGCAACACACTCAATGTACATACAAAATGTTCATGGGTAGTTGAAGTGAATTTCTGTGTAACCCTGCTATAATAGTTTAAGAGAGGAAATTGCTGTGTGCCTTGTTCTGTGATATTTCTGTCTTTGTTTGGTTGAGCGGCGTGCAATTTGTTTACCTTCCTTATTAGTATTAGTAACGGCCGCATGGTGGAAGAAAGCCTCTTATGCTGCACCAGCCAAAAGAAAAAAAAAAAAAAAAAAAACGAAAAAAACAAAAAATAAAAAAATAAATAAAATAAATAACTAAATAATAATAATTAATAAATAAATAAAAAATAAAATAAAAACGAAATTAAACCTAACATTTTATATGCTTTCTGTATATGACGAAGAGTTCTTCTTATTCGAAGTAGTGCAATATCGTGGCAACTCGTTGGGAAGGTATTCACAATATGACATTTAACTTAAAACGATGCCGCTTTATAAATATTCAGTTTATTCAGAAATGGCTGCGTATTAAAGATGCTATTGCACTTAACATATACTTAGTCTACATTTCTGGCAGCTTGAGGCTTTATCCCTAAATACATCTTAGTCTTAATAAAAATAACGTTTAAAAATACAGTAAATATAAAAATCCGTTTTTAAAATATTCCACGAGATGGCAGCACTATATACGTTCAAAGATAAATTATTTTAATGGAAATAATTTAACTTGAACATATGGAGGATGTACTCTCCATTGAACACAGTATTCAATTAGAAATGCAGTCGATTAGCTAATTAACGGACGTCTCTACAAGATATTTTTTAGTACCACAAATATGAGATATGAGCGTGCTTGCAAATTTGAAGCCAGACTCATTAAATCGACATGCGTTTGTCTAAGGGGCGGCTCCTAGGACAAGGTATGTCTGCCGGGAGCAACTATTAATGATGTCACCGACAGATTTTAAGGGGGGTAAAGAGAATATTATTATTCATGTGGGGACTAATGACATTAAACGTACACCATCTGACGATTTGTTGGAAAACTACAGGACCATGCTGAGGAAATGGCACAATGTCTTATGTGTCTGCAATTCTGCCCAGACACGATACGAGGGAGTATATGTTAAAAGCCTCGTTGATTAACTCAACCCCTGAAGGACTCTGCAAGGCTTTTAGGGGAAAATTTCTATCAGCATGGGCCACACCTGTAGGTAGAAGGAATTTGGTTTGTAGAGGCGGGATACACTTAAACAAAGGTGGTGCAAATTTTTGCCAGTATTATTGAGGATACCTTAAAGGTGCGTGGATTCTGGTGGTTAGGGGGGTATGTGGGTAATACTGACACGCGTTTATCTGATAATATTGATCAAAGTAACTCTTGCACATACCTCAAGAGTTCTTATCTGTTACCCTAACTGGACATATCTCCTACTCTTAATGATATCAAGAGTAGGAGACCGGCGGAATTACTTAACAAGTACAGGTCACTGTTGAAAAAAAGTATTAGGATTGAATTTGAAAGTGTCTGCAATTCTGCCCAGACACGATAGGAGGAAGTATATGATGAGAGCCTTGTCGATCAATTCGGCCCTGGAAAGATTGTGCAAGGCTCAAGGGGTAGAATTTTCTTCAGCCTGGTCTGTACTTGTTAACAGAAGGGACTGCTTCTACAGGGATGGGATACACTTAAATAGAAAGGGTGCAAGAATATTTGCTGATGCTATCGAGGCAGTGTTAGGTGGGTCGGAAAACTGCTAGCTTGGGGGGATACAAAGACTAATAGTTTAACAGTAACCGCAGGCAGAGGTGAAGGTGATTCTTGCACAACTTCTATTAGAATAAGAAGCGACTTGGAGCGAGGGGTGTTGGGGGTTTCAGGGACGGATGGCAGTCATCCTGGAATAGTTGGGTATATGGGATGTGTTAGGGTAACACGGAATAGGCATAGGAGCATGTATGCTTGCATGTATACCAATGCTAGAAGTATAGTAAATAAATTTGATGAATTTGAAGTGTTGGTCAAGACATCAAAAGGCGGATATTGTTGGGATAGCAGAGACGTGGTGTCACAAAGATATAAGGAATGCAGAACTGGAATTTGGGGAGCACAATGTGTACAGAAAGGATAGACAGGACAGAAAGGGAGGAGGTGTTATGCTGTTAATTAAGAAAAACATAAAATCAAAAGAAGTGCATCCAGTTGATATAGATGGACAGTGCACTGTTGAGTCAGTTTGGTGTGACATAAGCACTGCGAAAGCAAAAATAAGAGTAGGAGTGTGTTATAGGCCTAATGACTCGAATGAGTACAATGAACAATTGTACAGAGAAATAGAGTGGGCCAGTAAATCAGAATGTCTTATAATGGGGGATTTTAACTTCCCAGATATTGACTGGAACTTGTGGGTTGGTCACTCACACACTAGTCAGACTTTTGTGGATTTATTGGATGATTGTTTTCTGCAGCAGCATGTTCGAGAGGCAACCAGAGAAAGTAATACTCTTGATCTGGTTATCAGCAGTGATCATTCGTGTATTAAGAATTTGCAGATAAAGGAACCACTAGGTGGCAGTGATCACAGTGTGCTGAAGTGGGATTTACTCAAAGAGGTAACTACCGTCAGGGGTAAAGGAAAGGGTTTTTGCTTCCGTAAAGGGGAGTACAGTGGTCTCCGACAGTTTTTAAATTCTGTACAGTGGGATCGACTGACGATGTTACAAACAGTAAATTCTAAGTGGGAAGCATTCAAGGAATTAATCGTGGAAGCTACTAAAAGTTTCATACCGATGAAGAAATATTGTTCAAGGTTTAGGCATAAATGGTTATCAAATGAACTAATGAGACTCGTGACAGAGAAGAAAAATGCATGGGATGCATATAAATTATCAGGCGACGCAGAAGCCTGTAGCAGATATAAGGTAGTCTGTAATCAGGTCACAAAGGAGGTTCGGCAGGCAAAGGCGGATTACGAGAAATCTTTGGCAAAAGATGCTAAGAAAAACAGCAAGGATTTCTTTACTTATATAAACTCTAAAAGGAAGGGGCTGAATATGATTGGTCCACTTGACATCGATGGTTCGACTGTTGATGATCCTGCTCAGATAGCAAACAAACTGAATGAGTATTTTGCATCTACATTCACACGTGAGGAATCATTACAGTTTGAAAATGGAAGAAGGTTATCAAATTGTAGCAGTGTGCTTAATGATTTTGTAATAACTGAGAGCAAAGTGGAGGAGAAATTGTTGAAGTTAAACATAAGAAAGGCACCTGGGGCGGATGGGATCTATCCAGTTATATTAAAGGAGGCGGCAAAGCAACTAAGCAAACCCTTAGCCATAATTATGAGAGCATCCTTGGACTCAGGGGAGGTTCCCACGGACTGGAGATGTGCAAATGTATCCCCAATTCACAAAGGAGGTTCGAAGGGTGACACGAATAATTACAGACCAGTTAGTTTAACTTCTGTTCCGGGTAAAATAATGGAGTCACTGGTTAAAGATGCATTGCAGGATCATCTAGACAAGACTGCAGCAATAATTCAGACACAGCATGGGTATGTTAAGGGAAAGTCTTGTCTGACAAATTTGATTGGTTATTATGATGTGGTCACAAAGGAACTGGATGCAAAAAATAATTTTGATATCATATACTTGGATTTCAGGAAAGCTTTTGACACTGTTGCGCATGGAAGACTACTGTACAAATTGGAGCAGAATGGTATTAAGGGTAAGTTGCTACAATGGATAAAAGGATGGTTAAGTGGGAGAAGACAGAGGGTGGTAATCAATGGGTGCTGCTCTTCGTGGACTAATGTTATTAGTGGAGTCCCACAGGGTTCGGTGTTGGGTCCACTGTTGTTTTGTATATTTATCAATGATATTGATGAAGGTATATCAGGCTTAATGTCGAAGTTTGCAGATGACACGAAGGTTGGCAGGGTTGTTAATGACAGTAATGGCAGTGTGCTACTGCAACAGGATCTAGATAATTTGGGCAGATGGGCTAAGAAGTGGCAACTGAAGTTTAACCTTGACAAATGCAAAGTACTGCATATGGGTAGAAGTAACCCCAGAGAAACGTACCAACTGTGTGGTACTACACTTAAGGTGGTAGAAAATGAAAAAGACCTGGGAGTAATTGTGCAGTCAGATATGAAGTTTTCTGAGCAATGTAGACAGGCTGCTAGGGCAGGTCATGGGGTTTTGTCAATGATATATAGGAATTTTGCTAGCAGGGAAAAAGAGGTGATTGTCCCTCTGTATAAGGCAATGGTCAGGCCACGCCTTGAGTACTGCGTACAGGTCTGGAGGTCTCATTTTAGGAAGGATGTAGATTTGCTTGAGCCTGTACAGAGAAGAGCAACACGATTGGTGAGGGGAATGAAGGGATCCTCTTACCAAGAGAGGCTTAAGTTCTGCAAATTGCAGTGGCTGGAGACTAGGCACCTGCGCGGTGATCTGATTGAGGTCTATAAGGCCTTGAATGGGTTGAGCACGCTGAATTCTGATGGGATCCTCCCACTTGTTCAGAATACGAACCTACGGGGACATAAGTTCAAATTAAGAAAGGATAGATGTAGAATAGATGTGCGGAAATTTGCCTTTAGCCAGCGGGTGGTTAATTGCTGGAACAAACTTCCATCTGTCGTTGTGGAAGTTGATAGGTTAAATAAATTTAAGGAGGAACTGGACAGGCAATTGGAGGGTATGGTGTGATTTTTTTTTTTTTTTTTGGCTGATGCTGCATAAGCTCCTGCTTTCTTGCATCAAGTGCCACTACTACTACTACTACTACTACTACTACTACTACTATATCATCTAGATGTCCTGGGGGTAAAGACATTTCACGTGAGCGGGTAGCCAATGCCAGGGAAGTGAAACTAAAAAACTTCAAGGGTTGTGTTAGGGCTGTTAAATATACAAGAACAGTAAATCTTAATTGTTTATACAATAACGTTAGAAGTGTCGTTAATAAAATGAGGGAATTCGAACTGCTGGTTAAAACAAGTAACGCGGACATAATAGGGCTTACGGAGACGTGGTGCCACCCCGAAATTGGGGATGATGAGTTTCACTACGGCTTGTATTATGTATTATATAACCCGAATTCACAAAGGAGGATCAAAGGCTGACACAAGTAATTATAGACCTGTTAGTTTAACTTCGGTTCCAGTAAAATTAATGGAGACACTTGTTAAAGAAGCACTGCAGGATCATCTAGACAAGAATTCAGTTATAGCTCAGACTCAGCATGGATTTGTTAAGGGCAGGTTTTGTCTGACCAATTTGATTGGATACTATGATGCAGTCACAAAAGAACTGGATGCAGGGAATAATTTTGATATTATATATTTGGATCTTAGAAAGGCTTTTGATACTGTTGCGCATGGAAGACTGCTGCACAAATTGGAGCAGTGTGGCATTGGAGGCAAATTGCTGCTATGGATAAAGGGATGGTTGAGTGCCAGAAGACAGAGAGTGGTAATTAATGGACACTGCTGATCGTGGACTAATGTTATTAGTGGAGTTCCTCAGGGTCCAGTGTTGGGTCCATTGTTGTTTTCTGTATTTATAAATGATATTGATGATGGTGTATCAGGCTTAATGTCCAAGTTTGCAGACGATACCAAGGTTGGGAGGGTTGTTAAGGACACTACTGATACTATGCTGCTGCAACAGGATCTGGAAAGGTTGAGCAGATGGGCTGAGAGGTAGCAAATGAAGTTTAACATTGACAAATGTAAAGTACTACATATGGGAAACAGTAACCCCAGATCAACGTATCAACTCTGTGATACTACACTGGCAGTGGTAGAGAATGAAAAGGACCTGGGGGTAATTGTTCAGGCAGATATGAAGTTTTCTGAGTAGTGCAGACGGGCTGCAAGAGTAGCTCATAGTGTCTTGTCAATGATATACAGGAATTTTTCTAGCAGGGATAAGGAAGTGATTATTCCCTTTATAAGGCATTGGTCAGGCCACACCTTGAGTACTGTATACAGGTCTGGAGGCCGCATTTCAAGAAGGATGTAGAGATGCTGGAACGAGTACAGAGAAGGGCAACAAGATTAGTGCATGGAACAAAGGGTTGCTCTTACGAAGAAAGGCTTAAGTTTTGCAAATTACAGTGTCTGGAGACTAGGCATCGGCAAGGTGATCTGATAGAGGTGTATAAGGCTTTGAATGGTTTGAGCATGCTCAATGCCAATGGGACTCTACATCTTGCTCAGAATAATCACCTCAGAGGGCATAAATTCAAATTGAGGAAGGACGGATGTCGGATAGATGTGCGGAAATTTTCCTTTGGCCAGCGGGCAGTTGGTTTGTGGAATAGACTCCTATCGCTTTTTGTTGAAGTTGATAGCCTAAACAACTTTAAGGCTCAGCTGGACAGGTATTTCGAACGAACGGAGGGGTGAAATGGGAGTAGTGGTAGGTTTTTTTTTTTTTTTTTGTTGATGCTGAATAAGCTTGCTTTCTTGCATCATATGCCTCTACTAATGCTAATGCTAATGCTAATGCTATTTAGGTAGGATAGAGTAAATAGAAGGGATGATGGGGTAATGCTTCTTATCAGAAGCAGCCTGAGTGCAACGATAGCTTTAAATGATGCTAGAACTAGGGGACATAAATTCAAGTTACGGGGGGAAATGTTTAGATTGGACTGCAGGAAGTTTTATTTTAGCCAGCGAGTTATAAATTACTGGAATAAGTTGCCTAGATGGGTGGTAGAGGCTGACAGTTTGGGGAAATTCAAAGGTCATCTGGATAGTACTTTCGGGTAAGGGAAGCGCATAGGTTTAATTTCCTTTTTTATTAATTTTTATTTTATTTTTTTTATTTATTAATTATTATTATTTAGTTATTTATTTTATTTTTTTGTTTTTATCATTGTTTTGTTTGGGTTTTTTTTTTTTTTTTTTTCTTGGTTGGTGCAGCATAAGCCTTAGGCTTTCTTGCACCATGCGGCCGTTACTAATACTAATACTAATACTAATAGTAATAAGGAAGGTAAACAAATTGCACGCCGCTCAACCAAACAAAGCCAGAAATATCGCAGAACAAGGCACACAGCAATTTCCTCCCTTAAGCTATTATAGTAGGGTTACATAGAAATTCACTTCAACTACCCATGAATATTTTGTGTGTACATTGAGTGTGTTGCTTGGTCGATATGCTGGATGAAAAGCCCAGTTTCACGAGGAAACCTTGCTATCTACGCAAGAGACATTCTTACTGAGCCATGGAGTGAAAACAGAGCATAAAAACTCCTCGCATCATCGATGGGATTCGGACTCGGACCGTGGCTATACCACTGTGCTACCCAAGCAGACTTGACCCCCATTATGGCTACATAGTTCGCGAGGCATCCAACATATAACTCACGAGCGGGGATTGAGATTTTCATACTGTTCATTGACAACCACGTAATCAACACCGAGAACTCAATAAAATGCCTTATAAAGGACTCTGGGGGTGATAACTGACTATGTTGACGATGCCCCTGGCTCAAGAACTCTGTAACTAATATTGTTGTAAAAAAACAAATGTCTCTCATTCCAATATGCTTTCCGTAAATCACTTCTACCAGGCTTTTCGATACCCCTCCCCATCCCGGGTGGAAAAGACCTGGGTTCGAGTCCCGTAGATGAAGAGAGAAATTTTTATGGGTCGTTTTCACAAAGTAGCTGAGTTAGTCTGTCTCAGGCGCGAGTAGCATGGCTTTTTCTCTGGAAGCTCGAATATTTCGTCCAGCAAACAGAAAATAAACCACAGAACACATGCAATTTAGAGACATATACACTGTATGTGGAGTAGTATAGCCTTAGTCGCTAATGTTCCTAAAACCCAATAACAACAACAACAATCAAACATTGAATACCCTGTGTTTAAAGAATGCGAAGTGAACTATTTAAACCTTGTATCTAAACCATGTGAACTTCTTTGGCCAATATCAGTTTGTAACCATACGCAAATGTGCTCTTTTTGCATCAGTGCACGGTTCGATTACACCTTAACTTTTGTTCATTGGTGTATATATATTACAACTTATTGAATGTTGAGTACAAACAGGGGCCCCTTATCCTGTTGAATTATTTTGACCCCCTTTAAGCGGATGATAAATAAAAAAAAAAAAAATTTCTTGAGTGACCCGGGTCACTGAAGGCACGTGTACTTATGCACCCGCGCCCTTGACCACTCGGCTACGGCGACTAGCGACGCATGCGCATGAAATCGGTTCCTCTTAAAAGTTCTTGGCTGCTGTTCGCAAGAAGCAAGAAGTATAGTTTATATGTCATAAAGAAGAAATATTTCTGTCATCTCAAATGTTGCCCTTGTAGAATTTTAATTGCTCCCATCGCACGCATAGACATTTTGAACTCGATAGTGCTATAGTACACTGATGCGTAAACTTTAAGGAGCAGTCAGGTTTTCACCTGTAGCTTCTGATAGGAGTGGCCTGGATATGGGCGGAAAACCATACCAAAGGAACCTCGTGAGGTACAGAAATGATGAAGGAAACAGCAATGGAAACAAAACGGGACTTTATTGAAAAATGGCAGGCGCCTCCGTAGCCAGGTGGGAAGGAGCAGCAGTGCATAGCACACGCTTCTTGATTAGACCGGGGTTCGAGCCCGTCACCACCAAATATGGAGGATGCGGAAAGGTCAGGGAATGACCACCGCATATCCCGGAGCAATATGGCCTTAGTTGCTAATGCTCCTAAAAACCAAAACAACAACAACAACAATTGAAAAATGGCAACGTAGCACTGGCTGCCATGATACACATGTATCACTGCCAAAGATGGAACGAAGGTAAGAGGGGGTCCTCAATGAGATATGACCATCCCTAATGTCGATGCACGCTTTGCATCGCCTGCCATACTTAGACAATGTTGCTGATAAGTTCTTGCGGTAACGTCGTGCATTCCTCTGTCAGCGCCATCTTCAACTGGTGAACATTTTCTAGTGGGTTGATGTGCCGCTAGGCGTCTCTCTAGAGGGTCCCATATGGATTTTATGGGATTTAGATCGGTGGGACGGGCAGACCAATCCGTACGAACAATGTGCTCACTTTCCAAAAGCATATCAACAATTGCTGTGCGATGGGGTTTGGTGTTATCATTCATAAACACGAACTCGGGGCCAATGGCACCTCGGAACAGACGCACATGGGGAAGGATTACTTCAGTACAGTAGCGTGCACCGGTTGCAGTACCACCTTCCAGTATGTGGAGTTGAGTACGTTCATCCAAGATTACGCCTCCTCAAACGAGAATACGTCGACCGCCATATCGATCCCTCTCAGTGAGGTTTGCGGGGTGATACCGTGTGCCAATCTCTCGCCAGATTAGCTGAAGTCCTGAATCGCTGCTGAGACTGAATCTACTCTCATCAGTAAAGAGTACTTTAAATAATGAGTTTGTCGTTGTAACCTTTAGAAATAGTGTTGATCTTTAAGTTTAGCGCACTAGTGAATATATGAAGTTCAAGGTTACACTAAAATTGCCGTGCAAACATCAAAGTATTTTTTTTTCATCAGAGATTTATATTAACTGTAACAATTGAATTTCGTTCAATTATTCTCTTTTGGGATTATTAAAGGATTTGTCCATCTTTAATAACAAAATTAGCAAACGTGACATTAATATCGATTGAAAAGATTTTGACAGTTAAAATTAAGCTAAAAAATGTAGTAATGTTATGTTAACAACCCCAGGGGCTCAGGATCCTTGGCACACACAGGATCGTGAGCTGGATATCATCATTCTTCTCTTTCTTGGTGATTTCTTTTTACTTTTCTCTCTCTCTCTCTCTCTCTCAAGGAATTTTTTTTTTGGATGATGCAGCATAAGCCTCAGGCTTCCTTGCTCCATATGGCTAATAATAATAATAATTGTTTGTTTACTTCCCTTGCCGCCTCCTCTAATATAACTCGATAGATCTCGTCCATCCAAGGTGCCGTTCTTATGTTTAACTTCAACAATTTCTTCTCCACTTTGCTCTCAGTTATCACAAAATCATTTTAGCTCCCTCTTAGAGTTTGATAAACGTCTGGCACTCCCTCATTGAATAACTCCTCATGTCTGAATGTAGATGCAAAATACTCATTTAGTTTATCAGCTACCTCAGCATGATCATCAATAGTCAACCCATCTATGTTAAGTGATCCAATCTGATTCATCCCTTTCCCTCTATAGTTTACATAGTTAAGGAAATCTCGGGATGGAAATCCCTGCTCGCCTTACTTGGTAGGGTTAAGAAGAACATCTTTAGCAGGAACCCAACAGTTATAGGAAGCAGGATATTCTAGCAACTTAAAAAGTAATTGACGCTAGCCTCCTCTCCGTCTGTCCTTAAGTAGCTTTTCAATAAGAAAGACATCAACAGGCAAGCCGTCCTGGAGATTAACACGTCGTAGTTGTTGTTGTTCATAAAACGGGCCTGTCTTTGAGTCTGTACTCAACTGGTTGCCTTCGTTTCAAAACTTGGGATACTGTGAACACCTGACGACTCCAACTACCCCAGAAACCTTTACGAAAAGGATGAGAGCCACTGCTTAGAATGAGACGATCCCCTAGTTTAAATTTAGGAATGTGTTCTTTGGGCTTTTTTAAGTACAATTTCCTGTAGACCTCTTCTTCATTATGTAAGGTGACGTCAACAGGTGGCATCCTGATGGTTCGATGCGATTCGATTACAATTCTTCTATGGCTAGCGCAAGCTGATCTTTCGCTTGAAATAGAGGAGAGAGTGTACGCCATATTAAAATCAGGCAAACGCTACTATACCGCCCTCTAGATCATTAACTTCGTTCACATTTTATATATCACGCTACGCATCCAATATCTTTCATAACAGTGTATTTTATATATTATTCTTTTAGCCTGAAGCATAATAAATAAATGTCTTAGTACTGTTAAAAGTTATTTTCAATTTTCATCATTAAATAACCAAACATTTTAACTTCGCATCGTGTTATGTTCTGCTACTCTTGCAATGTTTCAAATCAATTTTAAATGTATTTTTAATAAATTGCAGGTTGTATACCGAAGCTGTACAAGGCCCAGGACACACCACGATTCGTACGATATACACCACAAAAGATATTAAAGAATAAAAAGAATAAATGAACGCAATTCTATTTCACAGTAAATATAAGCCTCTGATGAAAAAATAGTTTGATATTTGCACGGTAATTTTTGGTGTAACCTTGAACTTTATACACACTGGTGTGCAAAGAAAGTGCAATTATCGTCCGAATAACGTAATTATATGGCAATATTTCTGACAGATTTCATCACATAAGATTGAAACGCGTAGGTGATGACGTAATATTGCATCAGCTGTTACTTTTAGCTATATAAGCACGCTCTCCAAGAGTTGCATTGCAGTAAGGATGGTGAAGTACGTGCAGTTCACGCCACGAAGAAAGAGTTGCTTTATGTGAGGAAGGATGTTCTTCCTGTCATATTGCTTATACAGTGTCTTGTGATAAGTCGACAGTGAGTAGATTTCTTTCCAAACACAAGAACTCAAGAAAAAGGATTACAAATGTGAACTTTTTAGATGATGCACTTTATTTGAATGCCAGTGAATATATATATATATATTTTAAGATTTGAAAAATTTGGAAATCAGAGCCCTGCTAGCCTGTGCCTAATATCTAACTAAACATTTAAAGTGTTGAATGCACCCTACGAAGTAGGAATGTTTTGCTTCGGACCAGTGGCGTTGCTAAGTTTTTTGAGCCCTTAGGCAAGAAATCATTTTGGGCCTCTTATCAACCACCCGCTTGCTAAAGGCAAACATCTCCAAATCTATTCTACAACTAATAGATTAACAGTAGCCACTGGCAGAGGTGAAAGTGATTCTTGCACTGCTTCTATTGGAATGAGCCGCAGCATGGAAAATAAGATGCAGGATATTTCAGAGACTGCTGGGAATCATTGGGGTACAAGTAAACACATGGGTTGTGTTAGGGTAGCTAAGAAAAAGAACAGGTGCATGTATACTTGTGTGTACACCAATGCTAGGAGTTTAGTAAATAAATTTGATGAATTTGAGGTATTGCTGAAAACATCAAAGGCAGATATTGTGGGGATTTCAGAGACGTGGTGTCACACAGATATAAGAAATGCAGAACTGGAATTTGGGGAGTACAATGTCTACAGAAAGGATAGACAGGATAGGAAGGGAGGAGGGGTTATGCTATTAGTTAAAAAACACATAAAATCCAAGGAAGTGAAGCCAGTCGACATCGCTGGACAGTGCAGTGTCGAGTCAGTTTGGTGTGACATAAGCATTGGGAGATCAAAATTGAGAGTAGGAGTGTGCTATAGGCCTAATGACTCTGATGAGTATAATAAGAAACTGTTCGGAGAAATAGAGTGGGCCAGTAAATCAGAGAGTCTTATAATGGGGGATTTTAATTTCCCAGATATTGACTGGAATTTGGGGGCTGGTCACTCACCCAGTAGCAAGGCTTTTGTGGATTTATTGGATGATTGTTTTCTACATCAGCATGTTCGGGAGGCAACTAGAGGGAGGAATACTCTTGATTTGATTATCAGTAGTGATTCTTCATGCATTAAGAATCTGCAGATAAATGAACCACTTGGTGGCAGTGATCACAGTGTGCTGAAGTAGGAGTTACTCAAAGAGGTAACTACCATTAGGGGTAAAGGGAAGGGGTATTGCTTTCGTAAAGGCGACTACAATGGACTGAGACAGTATTTAAATTCTATACAGTGGGATCAACTGATGATATTGCCAACAGCAAATTCAAAATGGGAAGCATTCAAAGAACTTATCGTGGAAGCTACTAGGCTTTACATACCAACTAAGAAATATTGTTCAAGGTTTAGGCCTAAATGGTTGTCAGATGAACTAATGAGACATATGGCAGAGAAGAAAAATGCATGGGATACATACAAATTAACACGTGACACGGAAGCCTATGATAGATACAAGTTGATCTGTAACCAAGTTACAAAGGAGGTTAGGCAGGCGAAGGCAGATTACGAGAGATCCTTGGCAAGGGATGCGAAGAAAAACAGCAAAGAGTTCTTTACTTATGTAAACTCTAGAAGGAAGGGGATGAATCAGATTGGTCCACTTGAGATCGATGGGTCAACTGTTGATGACCCTGCTCGGGTAGCTAACAAACTAAATGAATATTTTGCATCGACATTCACACATGAGGAGTTATTCAGCGAGGGGAATGCCAGAGGTGTATTCAACTCTAGCAGTAAGCTAGAGAATCTTGTAATAACTGAGAGCAAAGTGGAGGAGAAATTGTTGAAGATAAACACAAGAAAGGCACCTGGGGTGGATGGGATCTATCCAGTTATATTAAAGGAGGCAGCAAAGGAGGTAAGCAAACCCTTAGCCATAATTATGAGAGCTTCCTTGGACTCAGGGGAGGTACCCATTGACTGGAGATGTGCAAATGTGACCCCAATTCACAAAGGGAGATCAAAGGCTGACACAAGTAATTATAGACCTGTGAGTTTAACTTCTGTTCCCGGAAAATTAATGGAGGCACTGGTGAAAGAAGCACTGCAGGATCATCTAGACAAGACTTCAGTTATAGCTAGGACACAGCATGGTTTTGTTAAGGGGAAGTCTTGCCTGACCAATTTGATTGGATACTATGATGCAGTCACAAAAGAACTGGATGCAGGGAATAACTTTTATATTATATACTTGGATCTTAGAAAGGCTTTTGATACTGTTGCACATGGAAGACTGCTGCACAAATTGGAGCAATGTGGCATTGGAGGCAAGTTGCTGCTATGGATAAAGGGGTGGTTGAGGGGGGAAGACAGAGAGTGGTAATCAATGGACACTGCTCATCGTGGACTAATGTTATTAGTGGAGTCCCTCAGGGTTCAGTATTGGGGCCTTTATTGTTTTCTGTATTTATAAATGATATTGATGATGGTATATCAGGCTTAATGTCCAAGTTTACAGACGATACGAAGGTTGGCAGGGTTGTCAAGGACACTACTGACACTATGCTGCTGCAACAGGATTTGGAAAGGTTGAGCAGATGGGCTTCGAGGTGGCAAATGAAGTTTAACATTGACAAATGTAAAATACTACTTATGGGAAACAGCAACCCCAGAGCAACGTATCAACTCTGTGGTACTACACTGACAGTGGTAGAGAATGAAAGGGACCTGGGGGTGGTGGTGCAGGCAGATATGAAGTTCTCTGAGCAGTGCAGACGAGCTGCAAGAGTAGCTCATGGTGTATTGTCAATGATATATAGGAATTTTTCTAGCAGGGATAAGGAGGTGATTATTCCCTTGTATAAGGCAATGGTCAGGCCACACCTAGAGTACTGTATACAGGCCTGGAGGCCTCATTTCAGGAAGGATGTAGAGCTGCTGGAACGAGTACAGAGAAGGGCAACTAGATTGGTGAATGGGACAAAGGGGTTCTCTTACGAAGAAAGGCTTAAGTTTTGCAAATTACAGTGTCTGGAAACTAGGCACCAGCGGGGTGATCTGATAGAGGTGTATAAAGCCTTGAATGGTTTGAGCATGCTCAATGCTGATGGGATTCTTCCTCTAGCTCAGAAAAATCACCTGAGAGGGCATAAATTCAAATTGAGGAAAGACAGATGTAGGATAGATGTGCGGAAATTTGCCTTTAGCCAGCGGGTGGTTGGTGGGTGGAACAGACTTCCATCCCTTGTCGTGGAAGTTGATAGCCTAAATAAGTTTAAGGCTCAGCTGGACAGTTATTTCGAACGAACAGAGGGGTGAAGTGGAAGTGGTTATTTTTATTTATTTATGTTACTTTTTTTTTTTTTTTTTTTTTTTGGCTGATGCTGCATAAGCTTGCTTTCTTGCATCAAATGCCTCTACTAATGCTAATGCTAATGCTAACTGTCTTTCCTCAATTTGAATTTATGCCCTCTCAGGTGATTATTCTGAGCAACATGAAGAATCCCATCAGCATTAAGCATTCTCAAACCATTCAAGGCTTTATACACCTCTATCAGATCACCTCGCCGGTTTGCAAAACTTAAGATTTTTTTGGTACCAACACATAACCCGCAGATCCTTTTAACTCCTGTAAGGTCCGTGGCTGAGACGCCGCAGGTCTGAGTGGGTGCTCCAACACAAACCACAGATGCTCAGTGGGATTGATGTGTGGGGAATTTGGAGGCCAGGGCAATACCTGGAAGTCTTCCTCATGTTTCGCGAACCAGTCTCGAACAAACCGCTATATATGGGTCCGCAAAACGAAGTGCTGTTTATGCGATGTTACTAAGTTTTTGGGTGTAAGGCTCAAGCAATTTAGAGATGATCCAAACACAATTGTAAATTTTGCTTGCTGTTCAATTTCATAAAAATTAGCCCGAGTGTTTGATACGAACTACAATAGTGAGCTCTAAATATTTGCACATGTGCTCGATGAAACTTGCGATCTTTGGAGTGCCTTTTTAACTTTATGAAATTGATCTAGCAAATGTGTCCAAAGGTGAAGCATGAAAATGATTTCAAATTCTTCCATTTTTTGAAGAAGATTTTCAGGCTGTCGTCTAGTATCTCCTTTTTCAGTTTCATCAGAGTAAATATGAATGAGGGCTTCAACAAAGTTAGCATAACACCGCTATTTGAGGATGGGACATTGGTGCATCTTGGGAAAGGGTGTCGGTATTGAGCAGTTCAAAGGTATTGTGAACAGGTGATGTAGAGATAAAAGATGAAAGCGTTTCGTTGTGTGGGAAAAATATTCTGTTTTTTCCCAGCAAAGGAAGAAGAGCAAGTTTAAAGTCTAACACCGTGATTGGGTCACGTTTAAATTAGATACGGGGGAGATACGTAAATGCGTGCAAACACCTCTGGAGTTTGCACCTAAGCTTGCTGATAAAAAAGTAATACAAGGGGCAATTGTAACTCGCAATCAATTCAATAAATAAATGAGAAGGAAATAAATAAGGTGCTCACACTAGAAGTGGGATTTGTGGTTATTGTTCGGAGGGATTGCAGACTTCCAGTTGTAGTTCTGGTTCAGTTCGGGTCCAGTCTGGGCGTGTCCAGCAATATAGTGAAGGGTCTGAGTGGGTGCCCCACTCAGACCCTTCACTATTCTGCCAGCCGTGTTCCTGTGCTAGAAGTAAATCCGGAAGTTGAATAAAATGCCAGTCAGATAGTGCCCTGACTTGTACTGTTGATGTGGTATTTTTCTTCAGTATTAACAGTGAACTGTTCTCGAAATAAGACAGTACTGCAAGAGCTATACAGCAGAGATGCAAAGTTCATGTAAAAAGAGAAAGAAAGAGAAAGACAACCGCACTCTGCGGAAGGAATCCCACCCTGAAAGAGAAGGAAGGTAAGTCCTCTGAACTGCGTTGTTTTGGAAATGGTACTTAGATAAAATGGGAGATTATTTTAGAGTACGGTTGAAGTTGAAGAAACACGAGAAATAAGGAAATGTTTGGTATTGAGTTGGTTTATTTATTGAAGTTGTAAAGAAAGTTGATATTGCTAAATTAATAGAGATTACATGGAACTGTTAGCGACTTATGGATTGCTGTCGTGAAGAGAACTTATATTGGTGATTTGGAGAATTATGAGGAAGTGATTAAGATTGAATTAGTTTAGTGTTTGAAACTGTGGAGAGAGAGAGAGAGAGAGAGAGTAAATAGATTAGATATAAATGAACACCAGTTATGTATTGTAAGTAGATGGGTTTTTTTTTTTGGAATACCGGTATCCCGGTTTCATAAATTAAAAATAGCGAAATACCGATATTAAGATTTTGACTGGCAATGTGAGTCCTGGCCTCCACGAACTTTATTGAACACCAATCACGCACTTGTGTCACTGTTATACAGTCATAGACTCACACGTCACTCGTTTAACCTTAATTAGTTTTAATTCACTTTAACGTTATCTAACAAAGCAGATGAATTGAGGTGAGTACCGAAAATTAATCCTTTTTGTCAATTCCCCTATTAGTCTAATTCTTAAAGGGTACTTTTAGAGATTCTACCAATCACCAATGTTGCATCAGCTGTTACTTTCATCTATATAAACACGCTCTGCAAGAGTTGCAGTAATTCCTTGCTTGTGTCAGGGTGGCCATGAATCCTCATCTTCATATGGTCAGTCTCTGGAAGGCCAACTTTTGTTGGTGTTTGCGGCTCTTGTTCATCATTGCCCTTCTCTTTTTCATATCACAAAAATGAATGCGATATTTTTAGTTCAAGTTACGACTCATTATATTTAAATAAATATAAAAAAGTATATGATATTTACAATAAAACGGTATAAATAAGAATTATTATTAAAACCATTTGTAATTCTAAAATTACAGTTTATTTTTCAATAAAAATTCCGCTCGTTTAATAAATTTATGTCTATTTTATCGAAATTTATTCATACACCTATTTATTTATTTTATGACGACATAATTTCAGACCACCAAAACTTAAATAGAGCTTGATCACCTTTCGGCTAAGATCGCATCACACTCTTCGATACTTGTCTACGTTGAAAAAAAGAAAAAAAAGGTTTCAAACGCAATAGTCAATACAGAAACTTATATATGTATAGCGCATGCCCAAATGAAAAAAAGATGGAATTATTTGATGCACAATTTGTCAGGGGCCCATTTAAAGAAAAATTAAAAATTTTGGATCATTCTGTGAGCAGGACTTAGGCAGATGTCTTTATTACATATTAGATAACGCGCCAGTGTGTGAAGTAGTCGCATGTGATGCAAGAAAGCAAGTGTATGAGCTTATGCAGCATCAGCCAAAAAATCACATCATTCCACCCCAAATGCCTGTCCAGTTCCTCCTTAAATTTATTTAACCTATCAACTATAAAGGCAGATGAAAGTTTGTTCCAGCAATTAACCACCCGCTGGCTAAAGGCAAATTTCCGCACATCTATTCTACATCTGTCTTTTCTTAATTTGAATTTGTGCCCCTTAGGTTCGTAATCTGAACAAGTGGAAGGATCCCATCATAATTCAGCGTGCTCAACCCATTCAAGACCTTATACACCTCAATCAGATCATCGCGCAGGTGCCTAGTCTCCAGACACTGCAATTTGCACAATTTAAGCCTCTCTTGGTAAGAGGATCCCTTCATTCCCCTCACCAATCTTGTTGCCCTTCTCTGTACACCCTCAAATAAATGTACATCCTTCCTAAAATGAGGCCCCCGGACCTGTACGCAGTACTCAAGGCGTGGCGTGACCATTGCCTTATACAGAGGGACAATCACCTCCTTTTCCCTGCTAGCAAAATTCCTATATATCATTGACAAAACCCCATGACCTGCCCTGGCAGCCTGTCTGCATTGCTCAGAAAACTTCACATCTGACTGCACAATTACTCCTAGGTCTTTTTCATTTTCAACCACCTTAAGAGTAGTTGGTAAGTTTCTCTGGGGTTACTTCTTCCCATACGCAATACTTTGCATTTGTCAAGGTTAAACTTCATTTGCCACTTCTTAGCCCATCTGCCCAAATTATCTAGATCCTGTTGTAGTAGCACACTGCCAGTACTGTCATTAACAACCCTACCAACCTTTGTATCATCTGCAAACTTCGACACTAAGCCTGATATACCTTGATCAATATCATTGATAAATATACAAAACAACAGTGGACCGAACACCGAACCCTTTGGGACTCCACTAATAACATTAGTCCACGAAGAGCAGCGCCCATTGATTACCACCCTCTGTCTTCTCACACTCAACCATCCTTTTATCGACTGTAGCAACTTACCCTTAATACCATTCTGCTCCAATTTGTACAGTAGTCTTCCATGCGCAACAGTGTCAAAAGCTTTCCTGAAATCCAAATATATGATATCAAAATTATTTTTTGCATCCAGTTCCTTTGTGACCACATCATAATAACCAATCAAGTTTGTCCGACAAGACTTTCCCTTAACAAACCCATGCTGTGTCTGAATTATTGTTGCAGTCTTGTCTAGATGATCCTGCAATGCATCTTTAACCAGTGACTCCATTATTTTACCCAGAACAAAAGTTAAACTAACTGGTCTGTAATTACTCATGTCACCCTTCAATCCCCCTTTGAAATTGGGGATACATTTGCACATCTGCAGTCCGTGGAGACTTTCCCCGAGTTCAAGGATGCTCTCATAATTATAGCTAAGGGTATAATTAGTTGCTTTGCCACCTCCTTTAATATAACCGGATAGATCCCATCTACCCCAGGTGCCTTTCTTATGTTTAACTTCAACAATTTCTCCACCACTTTGCTTTCAGTTATTACAAAATCATTAAGTATCCTGCTACAATTTGGTAACCTTCTGCCATTTTCAAACCTTAATAATTCCTCACGTGTGAATGTAGATGCAAAATACTCATTCAGTTTGTTTGCTATCTGAGCAGGATCATCAACAGTGAAACCATCGATGTCATGTGGACCAATCAGATTCATCCCCTTCCTTTTAGAGTTTATATAAGTAAAGAAATCCTTGCTGTTTTTCTTAGCATCTTTTGCCAAGAATTTCCCGTAATCTGCCTTCGCCTGCCTAACCTCCTTTGTGACCTGATTACAGACTAGCTTATATCTGCCTAGGCTTCTGTCTTGTCACTTGATAATTTATATGCATCCCATGCATTTTTCTTCTCTGTCACGAGTTTCATTAGTTCATTTGACAACCATTTAGGCCTAAACCTTGAACAATATTTCTTAATAGGTATGAAACGTTTAGTAGCTTCCACGATTAATTCCATGAATGCTTCCCACTCAGAATTTACTGTTGGTAACATCGTCAGTTGATCTGATCCCACTGTACAGAATTTAAAAACTGTCTGAGACCACTACTCACCTTTACGGAAGGAAAAACCCTTTCCTTTACCCCTGATGGTAATTACTTCTTTTAAGTAAATCCCACTTCAGCACACTGTGATCACTGCCACCTAGTGGTTTCTTTATCTGCAAATTCTTAATACACGAATGATCACTGCTGATAACCAGATCAAGGGTATTACTGTCTGTGGTTGCCTCTGGAACATGCTGCTGTAGAAAACAATCATCCAATAAATCCACAAAAGTCTTACTAGTGTGTGTGTGTGTGTGTGTGTGTGTGTGTGTGTGTGTGTGTGTGTGTGTGTGTGTGTGTGTGTGTGTGTGTGTGTGTGTGTGACCAAACCACAAGTTCCAGTCAATCCCCCATTATAAGACATTCTGATTTATTGGCCCACTCTGTTTCTCTGTATAATTGTTCATTGTACTCATTCAAGTCATTATAACACACTCCTCTTATTTTTCCTTTCGCAGTGCTTATCTCACACCAAACTGACTCAACAGTGCACTGTTCATCTATATCAACTGGATGCACTTCTTTTGATTTTATGTTTTTCTTAATTAACAGCATAACACCTCCTCCTCCCTTTCTATCCTGCCTATCCTTTCTGTACACATTGTATTCCCCAAATTCCAGTTCAGCATTCCTTATATCTGTGTGACACCACGTCTCTGCTATGCCAACAATATCCGCCTGTGATGTCTTGACCAACACTTCAAATTTATTTACTATACTTCTAACATTGGTATACATGCAAGCATACATGCACCTATTCCTATTCCTAGTTACCCTAACACATCCCATATACCCACCTATTCCACCATGACTGCCATCCCTCCCTGAAACCCCCAACACCCATCGCTCCACGTCGCTGCTTCCAAGTGTATCTTCGGATTTCAATGCTGTCTATTTTTGATTCCCAAAGCTGAGTGCCATTTTCAATCATTGGGAAATAGGAGTGCCCAAGTGACTAAGAGTTAGTCGTATTATTAATAAACAGACGTGAATTTAAATTTCCTTTCTGGGCCTTTTTTGCCTTCGTCTTGTAGTTGGGAAGAGCAGCTTTAATGGACGAAAACAAAACGAATCTGCAATTACCTTCCATAAACTCTAGAGACAAATCAACACTTTCAATGTTCTATTTAACACACCGGAATTGTTGCGGCATGGAAATACTTGGAACTCTGGGCCTCGTGTTCAATGTTTCAAATTATAGGCTGAATAACTTTGCATTATTAACATTCCAAACTGTAAATTTATGCGGGCGTATACCACTACCACTTATGCTATACGTTCACGATCTCTAAATAAGAGAAGACCTTTGACCACAGGGGCCAAAGGGTCCAGACGTTCCATGGTGGAGTAACTGACCAAACAAAACAAATGACACGACCTATTTCAACGTGGATCATGCGTAACTATCGCGGTTAGACCATCCCAGTCGACAGACAGTCAACTTCCACAGATTACCATGATATTACGAAAAGATCTCAACGTCTTCGCAAGTAACCCATATAAAAAGGCTGTTCCATTAGTAAAATTTCACTATTGTGTGAATTGCTAATAAAACCAGTCTACCCTCGCTTGAGATCGATTAACTCAGCCACGTTGTGAAAAGGCCATAAAAATCCCTGGCATAATTAACCGGAACTCAAGTCTTCCCACCCGGTAAGGAGAGGATGGTAATCATATCCAATGAGCTACCCTTGAGGGCGCTAATGGTAGCTCAACGAGACAATAGATGGGTGTTTCTAATACAAAGCTATCTCAGTGCTCAATTACCAAGACAGTTCAAATATGTTTTTAAAGAAATGAGGTGTGGATTGGCTTCTGGTGAATGGCACCATAAATGAATCTTGCCAGGACATGAAAGGCCAAGTTCCACAGAACTGGCCGAATGCAAATACGAGGATTTTGTTGTAACAATGTCAATATACGACGAGAATTTGAGGAGCACTTGGAACAGGGACAGCCATCTGTAAACGCTAAAACTTCCTCCTCCCAACTCCACTGTTGGGGCTGCTACTGTGACAGATATAGATGAACGCTTTGTATCGTGACCTTTCGCTTCAGAAGCCCCTCTTTCCAACTCCATAATGATGGCAAACACTTCTTACACTTTGGAGAAGTCTGTTGATATTTGTAGCTCTGATATTTGTAGAAATGTTGGGAAGGATAATGTTAGGGAGGTCTGATTTAATCGATTCCTTTGCGTTTATTGTCATTGTACGACTTCCCTCCTTTTTCAGCTCCTTACAACGAATCTGAAACGATCTAGTGTAGCTGCCACCGAAAAACAGCTTCCATTGAAGTCCACAATCCTTTTGAAACCTCACAAAAGGGTTCCTGCTCTCTCTAACTGGATTCATCTGCAGATATCACTTTCTATTTTGGGAGGTGCTTCTGAATTCAGGAAATCGAACATTGTACAGTGTATCAAAAAAAGGTCAGATGGAGTACATTCATTTGCACGGATTTCATACAAACACCATACATTTTATCTTGTGTGTAATCGGTGCAGGTATTGGAATTCTTGGCAGCAAATCTCTTTGTTTATTCCTGTGATTCCAGCATGGCCAGGTATCCAAAAAATGGAGTCAAGCCATTTTAATACACGTTCTCTGCTTGAGGCCTATACAGGAGATTGACTGATCAATAATACTTTGAGGGTGGTATGAAAATGCAATTTCATCAACATACAATATATTTTGATTGTCTCAGGAATACATTAATTGAATTGATCTTGATGGCAAACATTCGAAATACATGGTAACATTATTGGATTTTTAACTATCTCTTTCAGAGTTTGTTTGCTTCATTGGCTGCTGTGCAGTGTTTTTATCTTGCAGTATTGTGACTTGCAACGTGTTGTCCCACAACGTTGCAAGTCACATGACCACAGTTGTGGATATAAATGCAGGAGAACAACCTTTCTAGTATCACTTAAGCGTACAAACCGTACAAAGTTAAGCGTACAAAATGCTGGTGAGGCAGTGAGGCGTACACCTTCTTCTAAAAAATAAGAAAGAGCAAAAGCAAAATCTACTCTCATCAGTAAAGAGTACCTTAAATAAAGATTTTGTGGTTGAAATCTTTAAAAATAGTGTTGGTCCTTAAGTTTTGCACACCAGTGTAGAAGTCGGTATACTATGTTCGAAAACACGCCATCAGTACGGCGTATGAACCCTCCAACGGCTAAACAGGCTTATATTATATAAGCGGTCAATATAAGGGTGTCCATAAGATCAAATAAGAGTTATGAGCGACCCGCACAAGTCTTTCTTCATAAGGACGCCCTTTTTCCGATCTCACCAGGCGAGTTATCCATCTATGCACCCTTTCAAGAAGCTCGATGCCTTTCTTTAGGTGCGGTCTCCATACTGTATTGTATCAAAATTATTTATATTTCTTATATAATATTTATATTGCATTAAAAATAGTTAACAAAATAATTACTTAATTAGAAAATATTATATGTCATATTAATAATTTCCGAAAATAAATAAGACCACCATAATAAATATTGAATTTAAAGTAAATAATTAAAACACCATTCACTTTCATGCGTTACGTATAGACAATGATGGTAATCTTCAGCTGCGCCCCTTTTTGTGCCCACCGAATGAAGAAATTATTTTGGGATTCGAACCTGTTCCAGCTTACAAAGCAACCGCTCGTGTGGGACTGAGTCAAAAGCTTTGCTGAAATCTAAATAAACAATGTCGAAATTATTCCCTAAATCCAGCTCGTGAGTGACCCTTTCGAAATAGCGAACCAGATTTGTTAAACATGATTTTCCCTTTACAAAACCACGCTGAGTATCCTTGAGAATTTCAATTCGATCCAAATTCCACCCTTGATCATTGCCTCCATGATTTTTCCTACTACTGAAGTCAGACTGACAGGTCGATAATTTCCAAGTTCACTTTTAGAGCCACCCTTTATGTATGGGAGATCCATTTGCACTTTTCCAATCCAAGGGAATCTCCCCAGAGTCTAGTGATGCTCGCATAATTAGCCTCAATGGTTCAATGTACTCACTTGCTGGCTCCCTTAAGATTATGAATTACTGGCCTGTAGGCTCGAAAGTTTTCTCATTAAATAATCTTGCGAAATTTCAATATCATTAATAACATATTTTTCGACTTCGCTCCCACAATTTCCCATTGCCACAAAACGTTTTTCATTTGTAAATATCGATGCAAAATAATGTTGAGTTCACCTGCAACGGCAGCTGGTATATTTAATACTATCCCCTTTCCCTTACGTAAAGGTCCGATCTGGTTTGTCCTGCTCTGCTTGGCATTTATGTATGTGAAGAATTCTTTATCCCTCCCCCCCTCTTTGCTCTGTTTGCTAGTGATTTCTCATAAACTGCCTTTGTCTGTCGAACCTTTTCTGCGGCTCTATTACATATCACCTTGTAGCTGTTATAGACTTCAGTACTTTTTATTGCTCTGTAACTTTTCCATGCCACCTTTTTCTGCTCAAGTAATGTGGCAACTTCACTATTCATCCAACTTGGAACCCTCCTCGTCGGGTATTTTTTTAATGGTAAATACGCATTCAAGGCATCTGTGATTAATGTTTTAAAAGCATACCACAGTTCAATTGTATTCATTCTCTGGGCGATATGTACCCAGTTAATAGAGGCCATATAATACCTTAAGGCATCGTAATTTCCTTATTTCAAACTATAACACAGTCATCTCCCTTTAATTACTGCTATCGCTCTCATTACCATCCACCGTAGAACTCCGTGATCACTTCCAGCTACTGGTTCCTCTACTGTCAGCCCTGTTATGTCATCTGATTCATGTGTGATGATGAGGTCTAGGATATTCTTTTCTCTAGTACTTTCCCTGACATGTTTATACAAATAACTGATTTAAAAATTTTGTTCCCCACGTCGAGTTTCCTTCCCATTTACTCCAATCAATTAAAGGCAAATTGAAATCACCCCTAATAAGGCATTGACGCTTACTTGCCCATTCCATTTGCATGTAGAGGCTCTCATCACAATCACCTGGTCTGTAGATTACTCCTACTCGCATTATACCTTTGTTTCCAACTATCTCACACCATACAGATTCTATACTAGCATTTGAAACGTCTGAATCCGGGAAAGCTATCGTCGCACTCAGGCTCAGGCTGCTTCTGATAAGAAGGGCGCGATATGGCCTAAGTAGCCCGTGCGCCGGAAAACACCACAACAACAACAACAAACGATAGGAATCATTACCCCACCACCCCGTCTATCTACCCTGTCCTTCCTAAATACATTATACAAGCCGTACTGAAACTCATCATCCCCAATTTCCGGGTGGCACCACGTCTCTGTAAGCCCTATTATGTCCGCGTTACTTGTTTTAACCAGCAGTTCGAATTCGCTCATTTTATTGACGACACTTCTAACGTTACTGTATAAACAATTACGATTTACTGTTCTTGTATATTTCACAACTCTAACACAACCCTTGAAGTTTTTTAGGCTCTCTTCCCTGATATTAGCTACCCGCTCACGTGAAACGTTTCTACCCCCAGAATATCTAGATAATACGTCCAGTTGGGGTAACAGATACGAACTCTTGAGGTATGTGCAAGAGTTACTTTGACCAATATTATCAGATAAACGCGTGTCAGTATTACCCACATCCCCCCTGACTAGCAGTTTCCCTGATCCTTTAAGGTATCCTCAATAATACTGGCAAAAACGTTTGCACCACCTTTGTTTAAGTGTATCCCGTCTCTACAAAACAAATTCCTTCTACATACAAGTGTGGGCCATGCTGATAGAAATTTCCCCCCTAAAGCCTTGCAGATTCCTTCAAGTCTTCAGTTAATCCACAAGGCTCTTAACATATAATCTCTCGTATCGTGTGTGGGCAGAATTGCAGAAACACAGACATTGTGCCATTTCCTCAGCATGGTCCTGTAGTTTTCCAAAAAATCGTCAGATCGAGTAAGTTTAATGTCTTTAGTCCCCACATGAACAATAATATTCTCTTTACTCCCCTTAAAATCTGACAATCTGTCGGTGACATCATTAATAGTTGCTCCGGGCAGACATCCCTTGTCCTAGGAGCCGCCCCTCATACAAACGCGTGTTGATTTAATGAGTCTGGCTTCAAATCTGCAAGCACGCTCATATTTGTGATACTAAAAAAATCTTGTAGAGACATCCGTTAATTAGCTAATCGACTGCATTTCTAATTGAATACTGTGCTCAATGGAGAGTACATCCTCCATATGTTCAAGTTAAATTATTTCTATTAAAATAATTTATCTTTGAACGTATATAGTGCTGCCATCTCGTGGAATATTTTAAACACGAATTTTTATATTTACTGTATTTTTAAACGTTACTTTTATTAAGACTAAGATGTATTTAGGGATAAAGCCTCAAACTGCCAGAAATGTAGACTAAGTGTATGTTAAGTGCAATAGCATCTTTAATACACAGCCATTTCTGAATAAACGGAATATTTATAAATCGGCATCGTTTTAAGTTAAATCTCATATTGTGAATACCTTCCCAACGAGTTGCCACGATATTGCACTACTTCGAATAAGAAGAACTCTGCGTGATATACAGAAAGCACATTGCTGTGTACAATTCGAATCTTGGTACAGTGTCGAAATTGACTCTATTCACTTACTAGAAATCCAGTAATACTGCATTTATAATGAAGTTGGGTATATGTAGGTGTTATTCCCATTGTGTACTATAGATGGCAGCATTATTTGAGCATTAATTACATTGTCTTGAAGTAAAGTTTTAGCATTGATAATCTGAACTAATAGAAGCCTTTAAAGATATTTTAGTATTTGCTCATAATTTCATGAATACAAGTAGACGCCCTGGCCAAAAGAAAAGAAACCTTTGCATTAAGACAGTCATAGACAAAAGAGATAGTGTGAAAAAATGCAAATAAAACTGTGACTTCATTGATGAACGTCCCCTCTTTCAGTATAAAGACGGCACAGGCTGTTCAGCTGCAGTCCCCACTCATTCTCTCTTCTATCCTCTTCTTTTTTATTCTCTGTGTGTAAACATAACGAGTGTTCGAACGATGTTTAGTGAACTTCAAGTATAAATGTTTATAGGCAGAGGACTCTTTTCAACTTTCAAGATTAAACAACACCTGTACTTTTATATTTAGTAATAGAAGACTTTTTTTAACCCATTCAACTGTATCGTCCATCGCAATTTCTGAAAGGTGGCACCCCTAGGTGGAACCCGAAATGCGAATCTTGCCTAGGGCTCGATTTCTCCTTAATCGGCCACTCGAAATACCCTGAAGCTGGAATGTGGAAATCTCTTGATCTATCACACTTTAGCATTAGATACACGTCAGAAAGCTTATACAGCATCACCCAGAAAACAAGAACAAAAAAGGACAGCTCCTGCTTCACTTCTTCATTCCCTCCAATACTGTGTCTATTTCTTCACTGAATTTCTTAAAACTATCAACTTCCACATCAGATGAAAGTTTGTTTCAGCAAGTTTGTCTCACCCAGTGACTAAATGAAAATTTCCACACAGATATTCTAAAACCATCCTTCTCCAGTTTCAATTTGTTTGTCCTCACGCATGTAGTGTGAGCAAAAGGAAGAATCCCACCTGCATTGAGCATTCTCAACCCATTCAAGGCCTTAAACACCTCAATCAGATCACCTCGCAGGTGCCTACTCTCTAGACACTGCAATTTACAGCACTTAGTAATTACTATTTATAATGGTTGTTTAATATTCGTGCTAATAAATATGTAAGTCATTATTTTTTAAGTTGCTGTGATTGAATAGAGTAATATAATATTTACAAGAAAATAATTATTTCTTAGCTTTCATGAGCCACCTGGTGATTCAAATTCTAATCGTTATTTTATAACAAAATATAAAAAGCGTAGAATTGTAATTAAAAAAAAATATTTATATATCTATTTCTGCCTCTCTTATTATTTTTAAATCTTATCGAATAAACTGATATAGTAATTCTTTAAATGAAATGAGAACGCTATAAAAACTTCTAACCATAAAATAAAAATCAGAACCCGAAAATTAAGATATACTTATTAACGGAAGTAAAATTATATGAACCATTCCGTTGTGAGGATTCAAATTAAATGCTTTTGGAGTCAAAATTAAGATCATCACATTTGAATTTTCAGTTCCATTTTATATTCCTGGTTAAATTAATTTAAGAGTCAAATTACTCCATTATTCCAACAAAAGCTCCTTGCAGTAAATCCTTAAATATCCAATCGATCTACAACTGATACCGGATATCCTGTTTTCTGGATTGGTCAGCTTTTATCGGGGAAAATGTAGATGAGGCAGTGAGGCGTACACCTTCAGCTAAAAATAAGAAAAGAAAGAGTAACTTCGAGGTTCTTGATATGGACATAGCATTAACCTGTGTAAATAGCTTTATGCAAATTATTTAGAATTACAACTTGAGTTGATTCGATACGCTACTTTTTATAAGAAATTTGTAACAACATTTATATATGTCTACTGTTTTATTTCTTAATATCCATACAAGGCAATGGAAAGATGGATGTACATATTAAGACCCTATGACTTCTTTATTAATCTGTAGCAAAACAGCTTATTTGGGTCTTATTACGGTTTAGGGACTGCTGGTGTAAGAAACCATGACCACCGGTACCTACCTAAATATTTCAAGTGTTGAATGATCCCTACGAAGTAGCAATCTTTTGCTTCAGACCCACGTTTATTCAACAGGATAATGCCTCATTCCATGTCGCGTTTATTGTGTTGTTCCAGTAAGGTTCATGGACTTCAACGTACAAAATGTTTTAATGGTGGTTCATTGTTGGATTGCAGACTCGGAATGTGGAGTGTGTCGCAACCGTAAGTGAGGCCCCAGGCACCATGTGCCTGGGGCCTCACTTACGGTTGCAAGTCACATGACCTGCAACATGTGACTTGCAACCGTAAGTTGCAAGTCACATGTTGCAGGTCATTTGTATCCACTGTTGTGGATACAAATGCAGCAGAACAACCTTTCTAGTATCAGTTAAGCGTACAAACCGTACCAAGAATGGGGAAAAGGAGGGATCTAACGGACTTCGAACGTGGCATGGTAGTAGGTGTAAGACGTGCTGGACAAAGCATCTCTGAAACGGCAGTTCTCCTGAACTTTTCATGCCCCACAGTTTCAAAGATGTATTGAGAATGGTGCAACGAACAGAAAACATCCTCCCAACGGCACTCCTGTGGAAGAAAATCGCTTGTTGATGAGAGAGAGAGATCGGAGGAGGAAGGCTAGAATTGTGCAAGCAAACAGACGGCCCACAGTGTCGCTCATCACTTCAGAATACAACTTAGGTGTGCAGAACAAAATATCGCAACGGACCACTAGTCGCACTTTGTCTCGAATGGGCTATAACAGCCGACGGCCACATCGCGTACCTTTGTTATCAATGAAGAACAAGACTGCATGCCTCCTGTGGGCACAGCAACACCAGCACTGGACTATCGAGAATTGGAAAACAGTTGCTTGGTCTGACGAGTCGAAGTTCCTAGTGCATCATGCTGATGGAAGGCTCAGAATTTGGGGAAAACAACATGAATCCATGGACCCGTCACGTCTGACGACTGCAGTGCAAGGTGATGGTGGGGGCAGTGTTATGGTGCAGAGAATATATTCTTGATATACGTTGGGTCCATTGATACCCATAGATTCACATCGTATGAATGCCACATCGTATCTCAACATCGTTGCTGACCAAGTTCATCCGTTCATGTTGACAGTTTATTCTCAGTCAGATGGTTACTTTCAGCAGCATAATGCACTGGTGCACAAAGCCCAAATCACTATGGAATGGTTACCAGGAACATGACAATGACTTTTCTTTGCTGCAGTGGCCCGCTTAGTCTGCAGATCTCAATCCTATTGAATAGGTTTGGGATAGCTGGAAAGGACTATTCGCTGGGGGCCTACACCTCCGTCGAATCTCAAGGAATGGCGTAACATACTCATGTCTGCATGGTACTCCATTCCTGTACAACATTTTCACCATATTGTTCAATCCATGCCTAGAAAAATCCACGCTATTTTGAAGACTGAACACGCTACTAAGTAGGTGTACCTAATAAAGTGGCAGCACAGTGTGTATATATATATATATATATATGTAATTTTTTTTTTGACTCTGGTATCTTTATAGGGGGCCCCAGCAAGATCTTAGGGCCTCGGGCCCCGAGAAGTGTAAGTACGTCCTGCATAAAAGATTCTCTCGTTATTGACGAGATTAGACCCAAGTTCTTTTTATTCATCCTGTATGGGAAATATGTGCCTTTATGCTTCTAAAGATCTAGATGATCCTGTAGTGCTTCTTTAACCAGTGCCTCCATTAATTTTCAAGGAGCAGAAGTTAAACTCACAGGTCTATAATTACTTGTGTCAGCCTTTGATCCTCCTTTGTGAATTGGGGTCATATTTGCACATCTACAGTCTATGGGTACCTCCCCTGAGTCCAAGGAAGCTCTCATAATTATGGCTAAGGGTTTGCTTACTTCCTTTGCTGCCTCCTTTAATATAACTGGATAGATCCCATCCACCCCAGGTGCCTTTCTTGTGTTTATCTTCAACAATTTCTCCTCCACATTACTCTCAGTTATTACAAGATTCTCTAGCTTACTGCTATAGTTGAATACACCTCTGGCATTGCCCTCGCTGAATAACTCCTCATGTATGAATGTCGATGCAAAATATTCATTTAGTTTGTTAGCTACCCGAGCAGGATCATCAACAGTTGACCCATCAATATCAAGTGGACCAATCTGATTCATCCCCTTCCTTCTAGAGTTTACATAAGTAAGGAACTCTTTGCTGTTTTTCTTTGCATCCCTTGTCAAAGATTTCTCGTAATCTGCCTTTGCCTGCCTAACCTCCTTTGTAACTAGGTTACAGATCAACTTGTATCTATCATAGGCTTCTGTGTCACGTGTTAATTTGTATGTATCTTTCTTCTCTGCCAATATGCCTCATTAGTTCATCTGACAACCATTTAGGCTTAAACCGTGAACAATATTTCTTAGTTGGTATGTAGAGCCTAGTAGCTTCCAAGATAAATTCTTTGAATGCTTCCCATTTTGAATTGGCTGTTGGTAACATCATCAGTTGGTCCCACTGTATAGAATTTAAATACTGTCTCAGTCCATCGTAGTCGCCTTTACGAAAGCAAAAACCCTTCCCTTTACCCCTAATGGTAGTTACCTCCTTGAGTAAATCCCACTTCAGCACACTGTGATCACTGCCGCCTAGTGGTTCCTTTATCTGCAGATTCTTAATGCATGAAGAATCAGTACTGATAATCAAATCAAGAGTATTACTCCCTCTAGTTGCCTCCCGAACATGCTGATGTAGAAAACAATCATCCAATAAATCCACAAAAGCCTTGCTAATGTGTGAGTGACCAGCCCCCAAATTCCAGTTCTGCATTCCTTATATCTGTGTGACACCACGTCTCTGATATCCCAACAATATCTGCCTTTGATGTTTTGAGCAATACCTCAAATTCTTCAAATTTATTTACCAAACTCCTAGCATTGGTGTACACGCAAGTATACATGCACCCGTTCTTATTCTTAGCTACCCTAACACAACCCATGTGTTAGGGTAGCTAAGAATGACTCCCAGCAGTCTCTGAAATCCTCTGCACCTTGTTTTCAAGGCTGGTACTCATTCCAATAGAAGCAGTGCAAGAATCTCTTTCACCTCTGCCAGTGGCTACTGTCAATCTATTGGTCTTTGTCTCCCCCAAGCTAGCAGTTTTCCGACCCACCTAACAGTGCCTCGATAGCATCAGCAAATATTCTTGCACCCCTTCTATTTAAGTGTATCCCATCCCTGTAGAAGCAGTCTCTCCTGTTAACAAGTACAGACCAGGCTGAAAAAGATTCAACCCCTTGAGCCTTGCACAATCTTTCCAGGGCCGAATTGATCGACAAGGCTCTCATGTGAATACGTTTTTACAGTTGCCATGGTATTGATTTGTATATGACAATAAATAACAATAGTCTTCTCCACTGGTGAATGTTATTTATTCGAGGTAGTACAATACCATGGCAACTCGTTGTGAAGGCTGTCACAATATGAGATATAACCAAAACGATGCCAATTTAATTAATTAATTTAACCATTTTGGTAGATAGCTATGTTAAAATGATGCATTTTCACTAACCTACGTATTAGTAATAATAATAATAAAAAAATACCGCATACAGGGCTTTATATCCCATTCAGCTCTTGAGAGCCTAATCGCATTGGCAGTAAACTTCTCAATCTTTTCAGCTAAGTTCTTTACGTGGGGGATAAAAGAAAATTTATCATCAATTAAGAGACCAAGATATTTCTTTAGATAAACATAAGGAATTTGGACATTGTTGATATGAAGTTTAGGAGGTCTGTTATGGTCTAGTTTATTGTTGAAGGTCATCGTTTTAGTTTTCGTCTCACAGATTTTTAATTTGTTTATTGTAGACCATTCCAGCAAATCATCCAGGATTTCTTTCCCATGTGTTTCTAGGCATACCAGGCCTAGAAACACATACCATGCATACCAGGCAAGTCTTGACCTGCCTGGTATGCATAGCGCTAAATCGTCGCCATATGTTATTTTATTGCAAATTTCACTTTCTTTTAGTAACCATTGGTCTAAAACAGAATTCCAGACGACAGGACCAAGGAGCGAGTCATGTGGGCATCCTCTGGAAATGAATTTTGAAAATACCAAGTGTTGTGAGATGACTTTTATCTGCCTGTTTGAAAAATAAGATCTCATAACCTGATATAGTAAATCATCACATTCTGCCTCTCGAAGTGACCTGAGGGCGCTCTCCCACCAGAGTGTATCGAGAGCACCCTCACAGTCGACAGAAACAACCATCATGTATTTCTTGTCTGTAGTTTTACATAGATTCACTCAATTTCTGATGGAATGTTCAGTGGAGGAGCCTTTCTTAAAGCCGAATTGTGAATTAGAAATCATACTACTTGCAGCCAAAACCTTCTGCATCCTAGGCGCTAATAATCTCTCATAAAGCTTTCCAAGATTTCCTGAATGGGCCTTGGGGGTCCGTTGCCAATTTTCCAGGCGTTTTGAGCATCTTTACTAACGCAGTCTTCTAAAAATTTAGAAAAGTCCCCTCTAATAGACATTTGTTGAAAACATTCAACAATATACGTGGAAAATGTCGGTGAAATCTTTTGATTGCAGCATTTTCAACTATGTCCGTTCCAGGACATTTTGGAAGATTGATTTTAGAAACTGCAAGTGCAAGTTTATCTAGACTAAATAGTTCCGTGTCATTTGATCCCTGGTAAGATCTGTTAACGAACCTTATCTGAGCTTGTTCGGTTGTATCTTGCTCTGGGTGATCATCAACGAAAAGTCTCTCTATAATAGCTTCAACCGTGAAGAGCCAATCAGTAGTCAGACTTCCGTTAGAGTGAACAGAACTATATATCTCAGGAGTTACAAATTTGCCAAGACAAATTATGTATATTAATGTCCATGGATCAGACTTACTTGTGTGGGACGCTAGTTTCTGCCATGAGGATCTTTTGGCTTACGCAATAGCTTTGAAATATTCCTTACGTAATTGACAATAGACTTCTTTTAGTCGCCTAGCGTCTGTTTCTGTTAAGTGTCTGTGCCTCTGGAAATCGTTCCTTGCATCTATACCCCGTCTTCTGAAAACAGATAAATGGGGATTCCACCATGGGGTGGAGCCAGGTGTGCTAACTTTCCTTTTAGTGGATTCAGTCAAAGCTCTGTAGAGAGTGTTCTGCACAAAATAAGCATATTCTACTGCAGATAAACTGTTCAATTGTGGAATTTTATCATCTGAAAATTCTTGTTGCAAGACTTGCTTAAATTTCGTTCAGTTCGTGCTTCTGATAGAGAAGCGGTTTAAATCCTGAAGGTGACCTGAAGAACATCCATCACTACCATTTAATACGAAATCAAAATTGATAGCACGCAGATCACTATTGCATACATCCGAGCAGACCATCCAGTTTTTTATATGCTCCGACCAGCATGGAGAGGAAAGGATAAAGTCTACGTTAGGTCGTCTATGAACGTTCCAAAAGGTTGTTGGCATGTTGGGAAGATTATGCGCATTCCAATGGTTAGTCAATATTAATTCTTCAAACACAGAACCTGTAGCGTCCTTGTGTTCGTTAAACCAAAGTTGAGATTTTGCATTGGAGTCAGTTGAAACCAATATACTGTATTTGCTAGGAAAAGTGCTTAAAATTTCTTCCTAAAGATGCATTGGTACCCTAATATTATCATTTGGAGCGCAATATAAAGAAACCGTGTAGAAGTCTAAAAATTGGATAGGAATATGGATTCAGTTAGAACAGGATGTACAAAAACGAGATATGACTGTTACAGTTACAGCTCGCTTAAATACAACAGTGGCAGTTTTTGGCTGTTGGATTCACATGCAACGACTCTAGCTACTAACGGGTATCCAACAACGAATATAACTTATCCATTTGTCTATACATCGAGTAGGACAGAGGGGATCCCTTACAGAATGTGCATTGTCCCTGTTCCTTTTCTTACAGTTTATACATCTCGGGTGTTGTTCTTTATGTGGTGCAATCGGCATATATATGGCCCCCAACCACACAATGACCGCAAGATACAGTCTTGTCGGTGCAAAACTGCGCGAGGTGGCCAAATCCCAAACAATGGAAGCATTTTGTCACTATTGTAAATTTCTTGTATTTTTGGGCTGAGAATCCCAAGAAAATTCTATCGTTTTCTGAAATATGTCTAAATAATCTCAATGAGCATTGAGATCACCCAATTTATCAATTTTGTCTCTGTACCGGAACTAAAATGTAACGTCACCTCTTCCTGAATTTCTTCGAACGTTAAGCCATAATCTTTAAGATTTTTCATAAAGATGTCCTCTACTATTTCATCCTCAGTCAAATCTCTTGAAGTGTCAAAGATACGAAACAGAACACTGGAGAGCTACGAACCATTCTCAGTGATTGGTTGTTAACAATATATTTGGCCTGGTGGCACAAATCTAGTCTGAGCCGTCTTAGTAGCTCTAATCCCTTGGTTTTCGAAAAGTACTACATACGCTGATGGATCCCACTGTCAGTTCGGGAAAACATCTGAGTCACATCGCAAGCGTTGTCTTTTACGAACAGTTCCTTGGTCAAAGTTCAAAAGCGTTTCTAAATATGCTCTATAGGCATAGGTGTCACTGCTGGGGTTGATGAGTTTATCTTGAACGAAAAGATCGACGTGGCTAAACAGGGAGTGGACAAAGTTATTGACGACGCCCACATTCGATTGCAGTTCTTTACCGTCGCTTTTGGTTAACTCTTCTTTGAGGCACAAATAAGTTTTTCCCACGTCCAGATATTCTTCCGACGTTTCCGGAATGGAAAACTATCGGCCTGGCGTGTCCCTAAATTCTAAAGGCAGGAGGTCAGGGATGGAGCTCATGAGGTTCGAACAAATTAAATTCCAACCTCACGAGCTCCATCACTGAACGATATTTTTGGCGTCTGCCTCCATTCTGACTGAGGACGTTTTGCTCTTTTGGTTTGTCCCACTTCGGAAGCTCGATTTATAAATGATCGTTACTTTTATGTATCCATTTTCCAACGTGCACACCTTTGAAAGTTATGCATCTGTCTCCACTCTTGGATTTACATTTAGGGATCACACCTAGAATTTCAGTCGTTGGGAAAGCCATACGCAACTCACTGTTGTTCTTGACGTTAAGTGTGAAAATCAGGCTGAATTTTGTTTCCACTACTTTAAGCTCTAAATTGGTATTAAGATTACACGTGTGGTCCATCAATTTAGAAGAATTTTCCTACTCTGCTTCCAATACGTAAACCTGATACGCTGATCTGTGTTCCGGGATGAAAGGCCTTTCTGTTAAGTTGCAAACTCCGTCCAGCCTTCGGAAAAACAACAGTACAATTAGACTGTCTGTTCTCGGGATGGAAATCCCTGATTGCGTTACTTGGTAGGGTTAAGAAGAACATCTTTAGCAGGAACCCAACAGTTATAGGAAGCAGGATATTCTAGCAACTTAACAAGTAATTGACGCTAGCCTCCTCTCCGTCTATCCTTAAGTACCTTTTCAGTAAGACATCAACAGGCAAGCCGTCCTGGAGATTAACACGTCGTAGTTGTTGTTGTTCATAAAACGGGCCTGTCTTTGAGTCTGTGCTCAACTGGTTGCCTTCGTTTCAAAACTTGGGACACTGTGAACACATCACGACTCCAACTACCCCAGAAACCTTTACGAAAAGGATGAGAGCCACTGCTTAGAATGAGACGATCCCCTTATTTAAATTTAGGAATCTGTGCTTTGGGCTTTTTTAAGTACAATTTCCTGTAGACGTCTCCTTCATTATGTAAGGTGACATCAACAGGTGGCATCCTGATGGTTAGATGCGATTCGATTACAATTCTTCTATGGCTAGCGCAAGCTGATCTTTCGCTTGAAATAGAGGAGAGAGTGTACGCCATATTAAAATCAGGCAAAGGCTACTATACCACCCTCTAGATCATTAACTTCGTTCACATTTTATATATCACGCTACGCATCCAATATTTTTCATAACAGTGTATTTTATATATTATTCCTTTAGCGTGAAGCATAATAAATAAATGTCTTAGTACTGTTAAAAGTTATTTTCGTATTTTCAATTTTCATCATTAAATAACCAAACATATTAACTTCGCATCGTGTTATGTTCTACTACTCTTGCAATGTTTCAAATCAATTTTAAATGTATTTTTAATAAATTGCAGGTTGTATACCGAAGCTGTACAAGGCCCAGGACACACCACGATTGGTACGATATACACCACAAAAGATATTAAAGAATAAAAAGAATAAATGAACGCAATTCTATTTCACAGTAAATATAAGCCTCTGATGAAAAAATAGTTTGATATTTGCGCGATAATTTTTGGTGTAACCTTGAACTTTATACACACTGGTGTGCAAAAAAAGTGCAATTATCGTCCGAATAACGTAATTATATGGCAATATTTCTGACAGATTTCATCACATAAGATTGAAACGCTTAGGTGATGACGTAATATTGCATCAGCTGTTACTTTTAGCTATATAAGCACGCTCTCCAAGAGTTGCGTTGCAGTCATTCCTTGCTTGTGTGTGTGGATGCGAGGTACGTGCAGTTCACGCCATGAAGAAAGAGTTGCTTTATGTGAGAAAGGATGTTCTTCCCGTCAGATTGCTTATACACTGTCTTGTTATAAGTCGACAGTGAGTAGATTTCTTTCCAAACCCAAGAACTCAAGAAAAAGGGCTACAAATGTGAAATTTGTAGGTGATGCACTTTATTTGAATGCCAGTGAATATATATATATTTTTTAAGGTTTGAAAAATTTGGCGCCCCCTAATCAGAGCCCTGCTAACCTGTGCCTAATATCTAACTAAACATTTCAAGTGTTGAATGCACCCTACGAAACAGCAATGTTTTGCTTCGGACCAGTGGCTTTGCTAAATTTTTTGAGCCCTTAGGCAAGAAATCATTTTGGGCCTCTTATCAACCACCCGCTTGCTAAAGGCAAACATCTCCAAATCTATCCTACAACTGTCTTTCCTCAATTTGAATTTATGCCCTGTCAGGTGATTATTCTGAGCAACATGAAGAATCCCATCAGCATTAAGCATTCTCAAACCATTCAAGGCTTTATACACCTCTATCAGATCACCTCGCCGGTTTGCAAAACTTAAGTATCTGGTACCAACACATAACCAGCAGATCCTTTTAACTCCTGTAAGGTCCGTGGCTGAGACGCCGCAGGTCTGAGTTGCTGCCACAACACAAACCACAGATGCTCAATGGGATTGATGTGTGGGGAATTTGGAGGCCAGGGCAATACCTGGGAAGACTTCTGCCCAGACACGATAGGAGGGAGTACATGATGAGAGCCTTGTCGACCAATTCGGCCCTGGAAAGATTCTGCAAGGCTCAAGGGGTAGAATGTTTTTCAGCCTGGACTGTACTTGTTAACAGGAGAGATTGCTTCTACAGGGAAGGGATACACTTAAATAGAAAGGGTGCAAGAATTTTTGCTGATGCTGTCGAGGCAGTGTTAGGTGGGTCGGAAAACTGCTAGCTTGGGGGGAGACAAAGACCATTAGATTGACAATAGCCACTGGCAGAGGTGAAAGAGATTCTTGCACTGCTTCTATTAGAATGAGCAGAAGCCTGAAAAACAAGATGCAGGATATTTGAGAGACTGCTGGGAGCCATTGCGGTACAAGTAAACACATGGGTTGTGTTAGGGTAGCTAAGAATAGAAACAGGTGCAGGTATACTTGCGTGTACACCAAGGCTAGGATTTTATTAAATAAATTTGATGAATTTGAGGTATTGCTCAAAACATCACAGGCAGATATTGTTGGGATATCAGAGACGTGGTGTCACACAGATATAAGGGATGCAGAACTGCAATTTGGGGAGTACAACGTCTACAGAAAGGATAGACAGGACAGGAAGGGGGGAGGACTTATGCTATTAGTTAAGAAACACATAAAAACCAAGGAAGTGAAGCCAGTCGACATCGGTGGACAGTGCAGTGTTCAGTCAGTTTGGTGTGACTTTAAGCATTGGGAGATCAAAATTGAGAGTAGGAGTGTGCTATAGGCCTAATGACTCTGATGAGTATAATAAGGAACTGTACAGGGAAATAGAGTAGGCCAGTAAATCAGAGAGTCTTATAATGGGAGATTTTAATTTCCCAGATATTGACTGCAATTTGGGGGCTGGTCACTCACACACTAGCAGGGCTTTTGTGGATTTATTGGATGATTGTTTTCTACATCAGCATGTTCGGGAGGCAACTAGAGGCAGTAATACTCTTGATTTGATTATCAGCAGTGATTCTTCATGCATTAAGAATCTGCAGATAAAGGAACCACTAGGTGGCAGTGATCACAGTGTGCTGAAGTGGGATTCACTCAAAGAGGTAACTACCATTAGGGGTAAAGGGAAGGGTTATTGCTTCCGTAAGGCGACTACGATGGACTGAGACAGTATTTAAATTGTATACAGTGGGACCAACTGATGATGCTGCCAACAGCAAATTCAAAATGGGAAGCATTCAAAGAACTTATCTTGGAAGCTACTAGGCTTTACATACCAACTAAGAAATATTGTTCAAGGTTGAGGCAAAAATGGATGTCAGATGAACTAATGAGGCATATGGCAGAGAAGAAAAATGCATGGGATACTTACAAATTAACACATGACACAGAAGCCTATGATAGATAAAAGTTGATATGCAACCAAGTTACAAAGGAGGTTAGGCAAGCGAAGGCAGATTACGAGAAATCTTTGGCAAGGGATGCAAAGAAAAACAGCCAAGAGTTCTTTACTTATGTAAACTCTAGAAGGAAGGGGATGAATCAGATTGGTCCACTTGATATTGATGGGTCAACTGTTGATGATCCTGCTCAGGTAGCTAACAAACTAAATGAATATTTGCGTCGACATTCACACATGAGGATTTATTCAGCAAGGGGAATGCCAGAGGTGTATTCAACTCTAGCAGTAAGCTACAGAATCTTGAAATAACTGGGAGTAAAGTGGAGGAGAAACTGTTGAAGATAAACACAAGAAAGGCACCCGGGGTGGATGGGATCTGTCCAGGTATATTAAAGGAGGCAGCAAAGGAAGTAAGCAAACCCTTAGCCATAATTATGAGAGTTTCCTTGGACTCAGGGGAGGTACCCATAGACTGGAAATGTGCAAATGTGACCCCAATTCACAAAGGAGGATCAAAGGCTGACACAAGTAATTATAGACCTGTGAGCTTAACTTCTGTTCCAGGAAAATTAATGGAGGCACTGGTTAAAGAAGCACTGCAGGATCATTTAGACAAGACTTCAGTTATAGCTCAGACACAGCATGGTTTTGTTAAGGGGAAGTCTTGTCTGACCAACTTGATTGGATACTATGATGCAGTCGCAAAAGAACTGGATGCAGGGAATAACTTTGATATTATATACTTGGATCTTAGAAAGGCTTTTGATACTGTTGCACATGGAAGACTGCTGCACAAATTGGAGCAGTGTTGCATTGGAGGCAAATTGCTGCTATGGATAAAGGGGTGGTTGAGGGGGAGAAGACAGAGAGTGGTAATCAATGGACACTGCTCATCGTGGACTAATGTTATTAGTGGAGTCCCTCAGGGCTCATTGTTGAGTCCATTATGGTTTTCTGTATTTATAAATGATATTGATGATGGTATATCAAGCTTAATGTCGAAGTTTGCAGATGATACAAAGGTTGGCAGGGTTGTCAGGGACACTACTGACACTATGCTGCTGCAACAGGCTCTGGAAAGATTGAGCAGATGGGCTGAGAGGTGGCAAATGAAGTTTAACATTGACAAATGTAAAGTACTACACATGGGAAACAGCAACCCCAGAGCAACGTATCAACTCTGTGGTACTACACTGACAGTGGTAGAGAATGAAAGGGACTTGGGGGTGGTTGTGCAGGCAGATATGAAGTTCTCTGAGCAGTGCAGACAGGCTGCAAGAGTAGCTCATGGAGTATTGTCAATGATATACAGGAATTTTTCCAGCTCGGATAAGGAGGTGATTATTCCATTGTATAAGGCAATGGTCAGGCCACACCTAGAGTACTGTATACAGGTCTGGAGGCCTCATTTCAAGAAGGATGTAGAGCTGCTGGAACGAGTACAGAGAAGGGCAACAAGATTAATGAATGGAACAAAGGGGTGCTCTTACGAAGAAAGGCTTAAGTTTTGCAAATTACAGTGTCTGGAGACTAGGCACCAGCGAGGTGATCTGATAGAGGTGTATAAAGCCTTGAATGGTTTAAGCATGCTCAATGCTGATGGGATTCTTCCTCTAGCTCAGAAATATCACCTGAGAGGGCATAAATTCAAATTGAGGAAAGACAGATGTAGGATAGACGTGCGGAAATTTGCCTTTAGCCAGCGGGTGGTTGGTTGGTGGAACAGACTTCCAAGGGGCAATTGTAACTCGCAATCAATTCAATAAATAAATGAGAATAAATAAGGTGCTCACACAAAACGTAGGATTTGTGGTTATTGTGTGGAGGGATTGCAGACTTCCAGTTGTAGTTCTGGTTCAGTTCGGGTCCAGTCTGGGCGTGTCCAGCTATATAATGAAGGGTTCTGCCAGTCATGTTCCTGTGCTAGAAGTAAATCCGGAAGTTGAATAAAAAGCCAGTCAGATAGTGCCCTGACTTGTACTGTTGTTGCTGTGGTATTTTTCTTCAGTATTAACAGGGAACTGTTCTCGAAATAAGACAGTACTGAAAGAGCTATACAGCAGAGATACAGAGTTCATATAAAAAGAGAAAGACATCACCGCACTCTGTGGAAGGAATCGCACCCTGAAAGAGAAGGAAGGTAAGTCCTCTGAACTGTGTTGTTTTTGAATTGTACTTAGATAAATGGCAGATTATTTTAGAGTACGGTTGAAGTTGAAGAAACACGAGAAATAAGAAATGTTTGGTATTGAGTTGGTTTATTGTTGAAGTTGTAAAGAAAGTTGATATTGCTAAATTAAGAGAGATTACATGGAACTCTGTTAGCGACTTATGGATTGCTGTCGTGAAGACAACTTATATGGTGATTAGGAGAATTATGAGGAAGTGATTGAGATTGAATTAGTTTAGTGTTTGAAACTGTGGAGGGAGAGAGAGAGAGAGAGAGAGAGAGAGAGAGAGAGAGAGAGAGAGAGAGACTAAATAGATTAGATATAAATGAACACCAGTTATGTATTGTAGTAGATAGAGGTATTTTTTTTGGAATACCGGTATCCCGGTTTCATAAATTAAAAATACCGAAATACCGGTATTAAGATTTTGACTGGCAATGTGAGTCCTGGCCTCCACGAACTTTATTGAACTCCAATCACGCACTTGTGTCACTGTTATACAGTCATAGACACTCACGTACTCGTTAACCTTAATTAGTTTTAATGCACTTTTACATCATGTAACAAAGCAGATAAATTGAGGTGAGTACCGAAAAATAATCCTTAAGTCTCTGGAAGGCCAACGTTTGTTGGTGTTTGCGGCTCTTGTTCATCATTGCCCTTCTCTTTTTCATATCACAAAAATGAATGCGATATTTTTAGTTCAAGTTACGATTTCATTATATTTAAATAAATATAAAAAAGTATATGATATTTACAATAAAACGGTATAAATAAGGATTATTATTAATAAATCATTGTAGTGCTAAAATTGCAGTTTATTTTTCAAATTTCGCTCGTTTAATAAATTTATGTTTATTTATCGATGTTTATTCAAACACCTATTTATTTATTTTATGACGAAATAATTTCAGACTACCAAAATTTCGATTCAGATGTGATCACATTTCGGCTGAGATCTCATCAACAACTTTATCACATTCTTCATCTACGTTGAAAACGTTTCAAACGCAATAGTCAATACAGAAAGTTATATAGCGCATGCCCAAATGAAAAAAAAAAAGATGGAATTATTTGATGCCCCATTTTTCAGGGGCCCATTTAAAGAAAAAATTAAAAATTTAATTAAAATTTTGGGAACATCTAGTGAACATGACTCTTAGGCAGATGTCAAATTAGATAACGCGCCACTGTGTGAAGTACTGCCATGTGATGCAAGAAAGCAAGTGTGTGAGCCTGTGCAGCATAAGCCAAAAAATCACACCATTCCCCCCCAAATGCCTGTCCAGTTCCTCCTTAAATTTATTTAACCTATCAACTATAAAGGCAGATGAAAGTATGTTTCACCAATTAACCACCCGCTGGCTAAAGGCAAATTTCCGCACATCTATTCTACATCTGTCTTTTCTTAATTGAATTTATGCCCCTTAGGTTCGTAATCTGAACAAGTGAAGGATCCCATCAGAATTCAGCGTGCTCAACCCATTCAAGGCCTTATACACCTCAATCAAATCATCGCGCTGGTGCCTAGTCTCCAGACACGCCAATTTGCAGAACTTTAGCCTCTCTTGGTAAGAGGATCCCTTCATTCCCCTCACCAATCTTGTTGCCCTTCTCTGTACACGTATCAAGTAATCTACAACCTTCCTAAATGAGGCCTCCAGACCTGTACACATTACTCAAGGCCGTGGCCTGACCCTTGCCTTATACAGAGGGATAATCACCTCCTTTTCCCTGCTAGAAAAACTCCTATAATATTTGACAAAACCCCATGACCTGCCCTGGCAGCCTGTCTGCATTGCTCAGAAAACTTCATATCTGACTGCACAATTACTCCCAGGTCTTTTTCATTTTCTACCACTTTAAGAGTAGTACCACACTGTTGGTAAGTTTCTCTGGGATTACTTCTTCCCATATGCAGTACTTTGCATTTGTCAAGTTAAACTTCAGTTACCACTTCTTAGCCCCATCTGCCCAAATTATCTAGATCCTGTTGCAGTAGCACACTGCCATTATTGTCATTAACAACCCTGCCAACCTTTGTATCATCTGCAAACTTCGACATTAAGCTTGATATACTTTCATCAATATCATTGATAAATATACAAAACAACAGTGGACCTAACACCGAACCCTTTGGGACTCCACTAATAACATTAGTTCACGAAGAGCAAGCACCCACTGATTACCACCCTCTGTCTTCTCCCACTCAACCATCCTTTTATCCATTGTAGCAACTTACCCTTAATACCATTCTGCTCCAATTTGTACAGTAGTCTACCATGCGCAAAAGTGTCAAAAGCTTTCCTGAAATCCAAATATATGATATCAAAATTATTTTTTGTACCAGTTCCTTTGTAACCACATCATAATATCCTATAAATTTGTCAGACAAGACTCTCCCTTAACAAACCCATGCTGTGTCTGAATTATTGCTGCAGTCTTGTCTAGATGATCCTGCAATGCATCTTTAACCAGTGACTCCATTATTTTACCCGGACAGAAGTTCAACTAACAGGTCTGTAATTACTTGTGTCACACTTCGATCCCCCTTTGTCAATTGTGGACACATTTGCTCTCTAATGTCCGTGTGGACCTCTCCTTGGACATTATGGCTAAGAGTTTGCTTAGTTGCTTTGCTGCCTCCTCTTCCATTCCGTGAGGGGGGGAGGGGGGAATGGAATGGCGAGAAGGGTTTTCAGTTGTTTTTTTTATGAACGCCTCCTGTATTCTTTTTCTTTAATTTCATTTTTTTTTTTTTTTTTTTTTTTTGTCTAGGGCGGGCATATTCCCCTTCTGCCCACCTCTCAATACGCACCTACAACCCAAAATAAGAGACCCTCACTAGCACAGACAGAAACAACACAGTACGAAAGATGGGCGAAAAAGGCAATCCATGGACGACACCACAATTTCCCCCCATTAAACGATTATATTAGGGTTATGTAGAAAGTCACTTCAACTACCCATGGGTATTGTGTCTGTAAATTGCGTGTCATTTGGTCGATTCCGCCTGCACTGGATGAAAAAGCCCCCGGTTCAAGATGAAAACCTTGCTATGTACGCCAGAGACATTCTAACTGACCCACGGACTGAAAATAACACATAAATGCTCCTCGCCTCATTGATGCGATTCGAACTCGTGTCTTTTGCACCCGGGTGGAGAGGACTGCGATGATACCACTGTGCTATAGTGCAGACGTGACATCTATTAAGGATAAATAGTTCTGGACGCTTCCAAAATATGAATTACGAGCCAGAGGCTCATCCCAGAGACGGAAAAATTCATGCTGTTCCCTTCACCACCAGGAAATCAACACCAAGAACCGAAGATAACACATCGTCAAGGAATCTAGAGTGACAAATGATCATGTTAACGATGCCCCCTGGCTCCAAAATTCTATAACTGATATTGTTATAAAAACCGAATGACTCTGATTCCCAAGTTTTTCCGTAAATATTTCTACCAGGCTTTGGAATGCCCCATAACGGGTGGACCAGGACTGGGTTCGAGTCCTGTAGAAGACGAGAGGAATTTTTATGGACGTTTCACAATGTGCTGAGTTAGTCAATCTCACTGCAGGTTACATGGTTTCTTTTACTGGAATCTGGAGTTTTTCGTCAAGCAAAAAGCAAACAAACCACAGAACACATGTAATTTATACACCTCTATAAGGAGCAGTATGGTCTTAGTCGATAATGATCCTAAAATCTAATAACAACAATAAAACTTTAAATGCCCTGTATTTAAATCACGCGAAGTGGATAAGCTTTCTCCATTGCCAATATCAGTTTGCAACCATACGCAGACACAATCCAGCACATTACCACAGGATGCAGGGTAATCATCCAGTCGGGGTACACTTACAGACGTGGCCAGGATAATACATCAGAAGATAGGGCAAAAAATAGCACTTGATAAAAGAAAGTGTACCGTATTACAAGGGGGAACATAGAGATTCCTACCCACAAACTATACTGGCACCACTCAATAACAGCCGATTAGAAGATCCTGCCCAACAAACCAAATATAATCCTCATTGAAAAGAAGGAAATGGCTACCTACCTGATCGACTTAACTGTGCTCAACACCAGAAACCTCCAGGAAATCGAGGAGAAAAAGATCAGGAAGTACACAGACGTAAGAGAGGAAGTCAAAGAACTTGGTGTCGTCCAGCGAACAGAAAGAGGAAGCCAAAGAACAGCAATAGGCCTCGCAGAGAATACTGAACTCCTAAACACCTGTAGGACAGTCAGAGCGTTCCCGACCAATAATACCAACCGAACAATCACCCCAAGAACCTGGTACCAGTACCCGTAGCGAGTTGGGAAAAAAGCCCATTGTGAGAAGAAGTAATTTCTTCAAATAAGGAATTAAAAACTTGTGTGGTATATTTATCCAAATAAGCAAACAATTTAACTAAATAACCACTCTTAAATCTTTAAAAATGTAATTGTGATGGAACTGAGCATATTTCATATTATGTAACCATTCTTGTTACCATTAAAATAACAATAATTGAAAACTGACAAAATTAATTACACAAACAATCCCTCCCTTCTTCACAATGAAAACCCGTTTGGTCCTTGCAGAGGGTTCGTGCGATGCGAAGACCTATTTTACCCAAAAAGACAGAAGAAGTCCAACCTCAGGACAAAAGCAGATTCCTAAATTGAAGATGAACTGTGCTGCAACTTTTCTTGTGTAATATGCTATTACAAGAACTTTCCCATGGTTTTGGAGTGATTATTTAAAGTGATTACTGGTATTGTAATAATTTCACTGCAATTAATAAGATCGCGAATAGAATTAATCTGCAGAGTGCGCACTTATTTTAAAAAGTTCTTTCTTGAAAAATAAGTTAATAAGGCAAAAAACATTATCTGTCGTGACCAAGAATTGATCCCGGGTTATTGCGGACAGAACTGTAAGATCCCTAGATTTACGTTATATGATGGGCCTTAATTGCCTTGTTGCATTCTCTAGTAAGAAAAAAAAGTTGTAGTAATTGGGTCTGCAGTAAATCTACACCATTCTCTAAACGGACTTTATATCCACCTACACGCCTCCTAAAATTTTGAAATCACGTTTCATTTTTCTCTATTTTCAAAGTTTTTATTAAAAAATATTTTAGAAATTTCCAGAATATTCGAGAATATTCCAAACACGTGTAGAAGATTCTGAAAGTTGTCCAATGTTATAGAAAATTGCTGTACTTTGTATATGCTTCCAGAATATCCTGGAAAGTGGGAGCATTGTTTCTCTATGATAGAAGACTGTAGATGATTCTAGAGTATTCTGCACGTCTCAACCTGTTCCAAGTAGAAAAGGGATCAGGCTTCGGCCCCCATTCATATAATTTCGACCTACTGGACCTATGCCCAGTAGGGAAGTAAAATGTATTCAATCAAGGGGAGAACCAGGGAATCACAGTCCTCGATTCCACATAACGAACTTTGATAAAAACACTTTCTAGTTACTTCACCACTCGCGTACCATTGTTGTTGCCATCTTTCAATCATACCATTCCCAATTGTAGTTTTTTCAGTTTTCAGATTGTTTGCTGGATCTGTACTCAACTCGAGGTAACTGCTAACTAATTCGTTTTTCAAGTTACTCATCATTCCTCTATAAGAAATATGTAAGTCCAAGGGTAAAGTATCCCCAATCACTTGTAAAGCAACGTAGGAGACAGTACGAGGAAGATGCAAAACAGCCAAAAGAATGGACCATTGGATCGAAATCAATTTGTTTCGATTTTTGATTTTATTTCTGCAGAGAACCAATTCCTAGCACCATAAGTTATAATTGGTATACAAATTGTCTTCTAATACAAGAAAGGAACCTTCTTTGTTTGGTCCGTCCATTTCTGAAAATTCGGATAACTGACGCAGAGAAATTTTTATTTTTTTCTGAAATCCTATTCACATGTGCTTCATACGAGGTTTTTCATCCAGAGTTATATCTAGCTATTTAACCGTAAAGACATACGTTGGAGAAGATTATGAAAAAGACAAGAGCAGTGATGAACAAGAGCAGCCAATAACACCCATAGTCGGCCATCGAGAGACTGACCATAGCCAGCAAAGGAAGGTGGCGATTGACAGATCACACACAACAGAAGAATGCAATTAAGAACTTGAGGGACTACTTTCAGGAAAACACAACACCAATCTACCAGCCATAACGAAGGTTAACAAATTGCACGCCGCTCAACCAAACAAACACAGAAATATCGCAGAAAAATGCACACACCAATTTCCTCCCTTAAACATATTATACTAGGATTACATAGAAATTCACTTCAACTACCCATGAATATTTCTTTGTACATTGAGTGTGTTGCTTGGTCGATATTCTGGACTAAAAGCCCCAGTTTTACGAGGACACCTTGCTGTCTACGCAAGGGACATTCTAACTGAGCCATGGAGTGAAAACAGAGCATAAAAGTTGCTCGAGTTATCGATGGGATTCGAACTCGGACCGTGGCTATACCACTGTGCTACCCAAGCAGACTTGACCTCCATTATGGCTACATAGTCAGGAGGCATTCAACATATAACTCACGAGCGAGAGGTTCACCGTACAGATTGATAATTTCATACTGTTCATTCACAACCACGTATTCAACACCAAGAACTGGATAAAATGCCTTATAAAGGACTCGGAGGTGACAGTTGAGTATGTTGACGATGCCCCTGGCCCAAGAACTCTGTAACTAATATTGTTGTAAAAAACAAATCTCTCAGATTCCAATATACTTTCCGTAAATAACTTCTACCAGGCTTTTGGATAGCCCTCCCTATCCCGGGTGGAAAAGACCTGAGTTCGAGTCCCGTAGATGAAGAGAGAAATTTTTGTGGGTCGTTTTTACAACGTGGCCGAGTTAGTCTGTCTCAGGCGCGGGTAACATGGCTTTTTCTCTGTAAGCTCCAGTTTTTTCGTCCAGCAAACAGAAAATAAACCGCAGAACACATGCAATTTAGAGACATGTACACTGAATGTGCAGCAATATTGCCATAGTCGCTAAAGTTCCTAAAACCCAAAAACAACAATAAAACATTGAATACCCTGTATTAAACGATGCGAAGTGAAGGATTTAAATCTTGTATCTAAACCATCGCACGCATAGACATTTTGAAATCGATAGTGCTATAGTACACTGATGCGCAAACTTTAAGGAACAGTCAGGTTTTCAGCTGTAGCTTCTGATAGGAGCGGCCTGGAAATGGGAAAAGCATACCAAAGGAACCTCGTGAGGTACAGAAATGATGAAGGAAACAACAATGGAAACAAAACGGGACTTTATTGAAAAATGGCAACATAGCACTGGCTGCCATGATACAGATCACTGCCAAAGATGGCACGAAGGGAACAGGTGGTCCTCAATGGGAGATATGGCCACCCCTAATGTCGATGCAGGCTTTGCACCGTCTGTCCATACTTAAACAATGTTGTTGATAAGTTCTTGCGGTAACGTCGTCCATTCCTCTGTCAGCGCCATCTTCAGGTGGTGAACATTTTCTGGTGGGTCTATGTGCCGCTAGACGTCTCTCCAGAGCGTCCCATATGCATTCGATGGGATTTAGATCACGGGACGGGCAGGCCAGGTCCATACGAACAATGCGCTCACTTTCCAAAACCATATCAACAGCTGCATGTGCAACGTGGTGTGGCGTTATCATCCATAAACACGAACTTGGGGCCAATGGCACCTCGGAACAGAGGCACATGGGGAAGGCTTACCTCAGTACAGTAGCATACACCGGGTACAGTACCGCCTTCCAGCATCTGGAGTTGTGTACGTCCATCGAAGATAAAGCTTCCTCTAACGAGAATACGTCGACCGCCATATCAATCCCTGTCAATGAGGTTTGCGGGGTGATACCGTGTGCCAATCTCTCGCCAGATTAGCTGACGTCCAGAATCGCTAATGAGACTGAATCTACTGTCATCAGTAAAGAGAACCTTAAATAATGAGTTTGTGGTTGTAACCTTTAGAAATAGTGTAGGTCCTTAAGTTTTGCGCCCTGGTGTACATATAAAGTTCAAGGTTACACTAAAATAAAGTATTTTTTTATCAGAGATTTATATTAACTGTAAAATAGAATTGCGTTCAATTATTCTCTTTTTGGATTACTAAAGGATTTGTCCATCTTTAATAACAAAATTAGTAAACGTGACATAATATCGATTGAAAAGATTTTGAGAGTTAAAATTAAGATAAAAAATGTAGTGATGTTCTGTAAACAACCCCAGGGGCTCACATCTGGTGAGTATGGGCTTGGCACACCCATGATCCTGAGCTGGATATCATCATTCTTCTCTTTCTTGCTGATTCCCTTTTAGTTTTGTCTCTCTCTCTCTCTCTCTCTCTCTCTCTCTCTCTCTCTCTCTCTCTCTCTCTCTCTCTCTCTCTCTCTCTCTCTCTCTCTCTCTCTCTCTCAGGGTAAATGGGGAATTTTTCTGGCTGGTGCAGCATAAGACTCAGGCTTCCTTGCACCATATGGCTAATAATAATAATAATAAGGGTTTGCTAACTTCCGTTGCTGCCTCCTTTAATATAACTCGATAGATTCCGTCCATCCCAGATGCCTTTCTTATGTTTAACTTCAACAATTTCTTCTCCTCTTTGCTCTCAGTTATTACAAAATCATTTTAGCTCCCTGTCAGAGTTTGATAAACATCTGGCACTCCCTCATTGAATAACTCCTCATGTGTGATTGTAGATGCAAAATACTCATTTAGGTTATCAGCTACCTCTGCCTGATGTACCCTATAATCAACCCATCTATGTTAAGTGATCCAATCTGATTCATCCCTTTCCTTCTAGAGTTTACATAAGTAAAGAACTCTTTGCTGTTTTTCTCTGCATCCTTTGCCAAAGATTTCTCATAATGTGCCTGCGCCTGCCTAACCTCCTTCGTGACTTGATTTCAGACTAGTTTATACTTGGCATAGGCTTCTGTGTCACCTGATACTTTACATGCACACCATAGATTTTTCTTCTCTGTCACGAGCCTCGTTAATTCATCTGACATCCATTTTGGCCTGAACCTTGAATAGTATTTCTTAGCTGGAATAAAAAGCCCTCCAAAATTAAGTCCCTGAAGGCTTCCCATTTAGAATTCAACATTGTTAACATCATCAGTTGATCCCACTGCACAGAATTTAAAAACTGTCTCGACCACCGTAGTCACCTTTACGAAAGCAAAAGCTCTTCCCTTTATCCTTGATGGTAATTCCATCTTTAAGTAAATCTCACATCAGTACGCTGAGATCACTGCCATCTACCAACCCATAAGGAAAGGAGACAAATTGGACACCACTCAACCAAACAAGAAGACCCCACTCGCACAGACAGAAGAAAGAAAGACGGGCGAAAAAGGCACTCCATGGAGACATCGCTTTGACCTCCATTAAACTATTTTATTAGGGTTACCTAGAAAGTCCCTTCGACTATCCATGGGTGTTCTGTCTCCTCTTTAGTCGATTTGACTGCTTTACAGGACGAAAAGCACAAGTTTCACGAGGAAACCTTGTTGTTCATGTTGTTCATTCAACACGAGTAATTGAAGAAAATCCGTTGTCTAGGAATCTGGAGTGACATATGATCGTATCGACGTTGCCACCTGGCTCCAGAACTGTGTAACTCATATTGTTGTGAAAAATCGAATGGCCCTGATTTCAATAGATTTTCCTTAATATATTTCTACGAGGCTTTTGAATATCCCTCCCCATACCGGGTGGAAAGGACCTGGGTTCGAGTCCCGTAGATGAAGAGAGAAATTTTTATGGGACTTTTTCCAACGTGGCTGAGTTAGTGTGTTTAGGCGACGGTTGCATGTTTAGAAACATCACCTTGCATCCACTATTCATCTCATTCCACTCGCACCACTAATAATAAATTAGTTATGCTTATAAATCAAACTCTGAAGTCACTGAGATCTGGCTGCACAATTAACCTGGAGGTAATTGTGCAGGCAGATATGACGTTTTCTGAGCAGCAGTGCAGACGGGCTGCAAGAGTAGCTCATGGAGTATTGTCAATGATATACAGCAATTTTTCTAGCAGGGATAAGGAGTGATTATTCCCTTGTATAAGGCAATGGTCAGGTCACATCTTGAGTACTGTATACAGCTCTGGAGGCCAGAAGAAAAGGAAATAGAACGGTCAGTCTCCACAACATCCTTAAACAAACGTGTCTGGCCAAGGCCTGTTAGAATGGTTGAGAGATCAGTGGGTCTATTTGACTTGAGCCTCAACCCCAAAAGGGGCTCGAATACTTTTTTAAATAGATTTATCTTCAAAACATTATATACCCCCTGGCATCTTTGGACTTCCAAGAGAGTCATTTTGTGCCACAGAAGCAGAATAGCTTCTAATAGGCATTCCCTCAAATGTTGTTAATGGTTTATTCATGCTGATTACCAATTTTTATTAATAGGTCAGTATTAAGACCATGGAAGGCGCATCAAAATATTAATGATTGGGATGGTTAAAACTGTCTATACACAAATTGTATAACGTTTTGTCTTGAGCAGAAATTCTAAAAACTAGTACAGCTTTAAATCTTGTTTTTTCCATCCTGTTCTACTTAGAATTCTTTTTATGGGTCAACTGCGTAAGACATGGAGGATCTCTTAAGTTTCCCAAGTTGTCGTTTTTTTAGCCAAGTGCGCATGCTTGACTGCATCAACAGCTTTAGGAATAAAAACCAACCAAACCACACAGGATATCTAGTGTCAATCGAAAGGGGGGGGTAGGGTATTTAAGAGGGATTATAAGTTGTGTATAATCTTACCACAAGCCATAATATACCCCGCTCTCTTTTAAAGAAATCGAAAGATCCACCAAGAAAAAAAGATGTATTTTTCTTGTTCTAATTCTGCCTTTCAGTTCATCCCAATAATTTTTAAGTGGGTTAAGATCGGTGCTTTGTGCTGGTCACTACAATGTTCAGATCTTATATTCTTAAAACTAAGTGTTTATAGTGTTTGTTTTGGGACACACAGCATTTTCGTATTGTAAGATACAACCGTTTCCTTAAAATTTTCGCAACATAGAACAGAATTCTTCACATCACCAGTATAGGACGTCGTACCAAATGATTTTATGGATACCAGCTGCTCACAAGTTGAGGGTGATCATGTAAAATAAATATAATTTGAAAATTTTAATGAGAATTTTTATTTGCACGTAATTAATTTTCTAATGCTAATTCAAGCAATTTACAAACTTCACCTGATAACAGCACCTTTCAAAAACAAAGGTTTGCATATTTAATTTTTGAATAACAAATAGACTCTTCCAATATGTCACTTTATTAATTTTACTATCATTTTCTTGCACCATGCGGCCGTTATTAATACTAATACTAATACTAATAAGGAAGATAAACAAATTGCACGCCGCTCAACCAAACACAGACAGAAATATCGCAAAAAAAGGCACACAGCAATTTCCTCCCTTAAACTATTATAGTAGGATTACACAGAAATTCACTTCAACTACCCATGAATATTTTGTGTGTACATTGAAGTGTGTTGCTTGATCGATATGCCGGACTAAAAGCCCCAGTTTCACGAGGAAACCTTGCTATCTACGCAAGGGACATTCTAACTGAACCATGGAGTGAAAACAGAGCATAAAAACTCCTCGCATCATCGATGGGATTCGAACTCGGACCGTGGCTATACCACTGTGCTACCTAAGCAGACTTGATCTCCATTATGGCTACATAGTTTTGGAGGCATCCAACATATAACTCACGAGCGGGAGGCTCACCCTACAAATTGAGATTTTCATGCTGTTCATTCACAACCACATAATCAACACCAAGAACTGAATAAAATGCCTTATAAAGGACTCTGGGGGTGATAACTGACTATGTTGACGATGCCCCTAGCTCAAGAACTCTGTAACTCATCTTGTTGTAAAAAACAAATGTCTCTGATTGCAATATACTTTCCGTAAATCACTTCTACCAGGCTTTTCGATAGCCCTCCCCATCCCGGGTGGAAAAGACCTGAGTTCGAGTCCCGTAGAAGAAGAGAGAAATTTTTATGGGTCGTTTTCACAAAGTGGCTGAGTTAGTCTGTCTCAGGCGCGAGTAGCATGGCTTTTTCTCTGGAAGCTCGAATATTTCGTCCAGCAAACAGAAAATAAACCACAGAACATGTGCAATTTAGAGACATGTACACTGCATGAGGAGTAGTATAGCCTTAGTCAGTAATGTTCCTAAAAACCAATAACAACAACAACAATCAAACATTGAATACCCTGTGTTTAAACAATGCGAAGTGAAGTATTTAAACCTTGTATCTAAACCATGTGAACTTCTTTGGCCAATATCAGTTTGTAACCATACGCAAATGTGCTCTTTTTGCATCAGTGCACGGTTCGATTATACCTTAACTTTTCTTCATTGGTGTATATATATTACAACTTATTGAATGTTGAGTACAAACAGGGGCCCCTTATCCTGTTGAATTATTTTGGCCCCATTTAAGCGGATGATAAATCAAATGAAAAAAATTTCTTGAGTGACCCGGGTCATTCAAGGCACGTGTACTTATGCACCCGTGCCCTTGACCACTCGGCTACGGCGACTAGCGACGCATGCGCATGAAATCGGTTCCTCTTAAAAGTTCTTGGCTGCTGTTCGCAAGAAGTATAGTTTATATGTCATAAAGAAGAAATATTTCTGTTATCTCAATAGATTTCTTCGCAGTCAATCACATTTCTTGCCGTTCCTACGATGACATTCGCTTTCCTCAAATGTTGCCCTTGTAGAATTTTAATTGCTCCCGACGCACGCATAGACATTTTGAACTCGATAGTGCTATAGTACACTGATGTGCAGACTTTAAGGAGCAGTCAGGGTTTCACCTGTAGCTTCTGATAGGAGTGGCCTGGATATGGGGGGAAAAGCATACCAAAGGAACCTCGTGAGGTACAGAAATGATGAAGGAAACAACAATGGAAACAAAACTGGACTTTATTGAAAAATGGCAACATAGCACTGGCTGCCATGATACACATGAATCACTGCCAAAGATGGAACGAAGGTAAGAGGGGGTCCTCAATGAGATATGACCATCCGTAATGTCGATGCAGGCGTTGCATCGCCTGCCATACTTAGACAATGTTGTTGATAAGTTTTTGCGGTAACGTCGTGCATTCCTCTGTCAGCGCCATCTTCAACTGGTGAACATTTTCTGGTGGGTTGATGTGCCGCTAGGCGTCTCTTCAGAGCGTCCCATATGGATTTTATGGGATTTAGATCGGTGGGTCGGGCAGACCAATCCGTACGAACAATGTGCTCACTTTCCAAAAGCATATCAACAGTTGCTGTGCGATGGGGTTTGGTGTTATCATTCATAAACACGAACTCGGGCCAATGGCACCTCGGAACAGACGCACATGGTGAAGGATTACTTCAGTACAGTAGCGTGCACCGGTTGCAGTACCACCTTCCACTATGTGGAGTTGAGTACGTTCATCGAAGAAAACGGTTCCTCAAACGAGAATACGTCGACTGCCATATCGATCCCTCTCAGGGAGGTTTGCGGGGTGATACCGTATGTCAATCTCTCGCCAGATTAGCTGAAGTCGTGAATCACTGCTGGGACTGAATCTACTGTCATCAGTAAAGAGTACTTTAAATAATGAGTTTGTGGTTGTAACCTTTAGAAATAGTGTTGATCTTTAAGTTTAGCGCACTAGTGAATATATAAAGTTCAAGGTTACACTAAAATTGCCGTGCAAACATCAAAGTATTTTTTTTTCATCAGAGATTTATATTAACTGTAAAATAGAATTTCGTTCAATTATTCTCTTTTTGGATTATTAAAGGATTTGTCCATCTTTAATAACAAAATTAGCAAACGTACATAATATCGATTGAAAAGATTTTGACACTTAAAATTAAAAAAAAATGTAGTAATGTTCTGTTAACAACCCCAGGGGCTCACATCTGGTGAGTATGGGCTTGGCACACCCAGGATCCTGAGCTGGATATCATCATTCTTCTCTTTCTTGGTGATTTCTTTTTACTTTTCTTTCTCTCTCTCAGGGAATTTTTTTTTGGATGATGCAGCATAAACCTCAGGCTTCCTTGCACTATATGGTTAATAATAATAATAAGGGTTTGCTAACTTCCGTTGCTGCCTCTTTTAATATAACACGATAGATCCCGTCCATCCCAGATGATTTTTTATGTTTAATTTCAACAATTTCTTCTCCACTTTGCTCTCAGTTATTACAAAATCATTTTAGCTCCCTGTTAGAGTTTGATATACGTCTGGCACTCCCTCATTGAATAACTCCTCATGTGTGATTGTAGATGCAAAATACTCATTTAGTTATTCAGCTACCTCTGCATGATGTACCCTATAATCAACCCATCTATGTTAAGTGATCCAATCTGATTCATCCCCTTCCTTCTAGAGTTTACATAAGTAAAGAACTCTTTGCTGTTTTTCTTTGCATCCCTTGCCAAGGATTTCTCGTAATCTGCCTTCGCCTGCCTAACCTCCTTTGTAACCTGGTTGCATATCATCTTGTATCTGTCATAGGCTTCTGTGTCACGTGTTAATTTGTAAGTATCCCATGCATTTTTCCTCTCAGCCATATGCCTCATTAATTTATCTGACATCCATTTAGGCCTGAACCTTGAACAATATTTCTTAGTTGGTATGTAAAGCCTAGTAGCTTCCAAGATAAGTTCTTTGAATGCTTCCCATTTTGAATTTGCTGTTGAGAACATCATTAGTTGATACCACTGTTCAGAATTCAAATACTGTCTCAGTCCATCGTAGTCGTCTTTACGGAAGCAAAAACCCTTTCCTTTACCCCTAATGGTAGTTACCTCTTTGAGTAAATCCCACTTCAACACACTGTGATCACTGCCACCTAGTGGTTCATTTATCTGCAGATTCTTAATGCATGAAGAATCACTTCTGATGATCAGATCAAGAGTATTACTCCCTCTAGTTGGCTCCCGAACATGCTGGTGTAGAAAACAATCATCCAATAAATGCACAAAAAAGCCCTGCTAGTGTGTGAGTGACCAGCCCCCAAATTCCAGTCAATATTGGGAAATTAAAATCCCCCATTATAAGACTCTCTGATTTACTAGCCCACTCTATTTCCCTTTACAGTTTCTTATTATACTCATCAGAATCAATAGGCCTATAGCACACTCCTACTTTCGGCCCCGGGTGCCAAGCGTTCCGTGACCAAGCGATTTCTTTGCGTATCTCAAAGCGTTATCTCTAAAGAGCCTTCAAGTGAGAGATTATATTTTGTTTCAACAACCGTTTTCTTTATTTATTAATTAGTGTAGCTCGTTTGCACTAGAAGAAGTAGGCAAAGGCCCAGAAAGGAAAGTTACCTTTCTGTTTTTTATTTCTAATAGTACTAACTAACTAACTTAGCCGCTTGGTCACCTTGTGGCACTGCTCCTGCGTCCCCGTGGCGGGGCCTGAAATCTGGGTGGTAAAACTAACCCCCAGGGCCTAAAGGAGCAAAACATGGACTGTGACAATTTTCCACCGATTAGGACTGCAAATCCAAATACATTGGATTTGCAGTCCTAATCGGCAGTCCTAATTTGCAGTCCTAATTTGCAGTCCTAATCGGGTATGTGCAAATCCAAATACATTGGATTTGCACATACCCGATAATGACTTATCGAATCCAAAGAGACTGAGGACGGATGCTCCCTGAATGGAAAACCCAAGTTTTCTGATTCTGCATTCGCTAACTAACCAATCCTTGGGTAGTTTATCACCATTCCTCATTCAAAAATGTCTTGAGAGCGTAGCTGGCTCCCCTGAAATGGTACGACGACTGAAATCTGGCGACCTGCTTGTTGAGACCACCAACTCCAAACACTCTGAGTCTCTACTCAGACTCGTCTCATTTGGTGGAGTTCCAGTTAAGGTGTCCCCACATGCCACACTTAATTCATCCAAAGGTGTTATTTCTGAATGGGCCCTAATGAATGTATCAGAAGAAGAAATTGTTCAGGAACTGCAGGATCAGAAAGTCACACGGGCAAAACGAATTATGATGAAAAAAGATGGCGAACTCCTTCCAACTCGCAGCATAATTTTGACATTCAGCTCATCTAATTTACCTTCATCAGTAAAAGCAGGGTATTTGCATTGTCGCATTCGCCCATATATCCCGAACCCAATAAGATGTTACAAGTGTCAGAAATTCGAACACTCACAAACAGTCCGTCGAGGAGACCCCGTATGTCCTAACTATGGTTCAAAAGATCATTCCAGGGCTAACTGTAAAGTCCAGCCTCCGCTCTGCCCCAATTGTAAAGGTAACCATCCAGCCTTTTCTAAAAATTGTGAACAATGGAAATATGAGAAAAAAATCCAGAAATATAAAATAGAAAAGAAAGTTTTATTCCCAGAAGCAAGAAAGCAAATACAACTAATGACACCTAGACGCACGTATGCTGAAGCCTCTAAAAAGTTTCATTCAGTATCAGTGCAGACTGATACATCAATACCTCCAAATATCTCTATTTCGGAATGGGCTCGTTCCCTGCTCAGTTCTGTACCTCAACCTTCAAAGCAACAGATTTCTACTAGAGCTAACCATACACCAGTCACGATACCACCTTCTGCCGATGTAGATCCCGTAAGATCCGTCCAAGCAGATAACGCAGATTCTAATCGAAAACAGACATTTGACTCCTCCCTTATGGATACTAATGAAATTTCCAATCAAGATGATACCGAAACCATTCTGGAGATCCATCCAGAGGATGAAATAGACACAAGACCAGTTTTCTCAAAAAGAGATAGGATTAAAATTGACCGTGCCAAACAGACTTCCAAAAAGCAGTCAGATTCAGTTCCTTCATCTAAATTGAATCAATGAACAACGTTGTCCAATGGAATTGTAGAGGCTTTAGGAGCAACATTGATGACATATACGACATAATTAAGCAGCCTAAACCAGTGGGCATCTGCTTACAGGAGATATATCTGACTCCTCAGTTATCTCCCTTGATAAAAAACTATACTCTTTTCAGACAACATAGACCTATTGCAAATAATGCTCGTGGTGGAGTAGCCATACTCATAGATTCGCGAGTCCCATGCAGACGCATTTCTTTGCAAACCTCTATAGAAGCCGTTGCTACCCGAATAGCAATTGGCATCACTCTGACTCTTGTTTCGATCTATCTACCACCCAATCATCCGTGTACTATTCACGAACTTGAAAATCTTATAATGCAGTTGCCAACCCCTTTCTGTTTATTGGGCGACTTCAATGGACACCATCCATTGTGGGGTTCTCCCAATGCAGATGGACGAGGGCAACTCATTGAAATGCTCATTGACAGACAAAACTTAACCATCCTAAATACTGGTTCACCAACTTACATCCATCTCCCAACAGGAACAGTGTCTGCAATAGCCCAGTATGCTCTATATGCCCTCCGATCCTCTTTCTTAATATTGAGTGGACAGCTCTAGATGATCCACTAAACAGTGGCCACTACCCATTAATCTGTAAGATCCAAACATCACACTCTTCAACTGCAAAAAAACAAATAAAATGGAAATTTTCCAAAGCAGATTGGGCCAAGTACACCTCTCATGTTTCATTTGATAAACAGATCGTCGAATCTTTCCCAATTGACACAGCCACTGATCATATCACGAAAGAAATTCTAGCAGCTGCATCTGTTGCCATCCCACAATCACAATCAGACACCTACAGACCCATAAACTATTGGTGGAATGATGAACGTAAGAATGCCAAAAAAGAAAAAAACCGAGCGTGGAATATATTTCGCAAATACCCTACTACCGATAATCTTATAAATTATAAGAAACTAAGAGCCAAAGCCCGACACATCAGAAAGAAAGCTAAAAGAAACTCTTGGATCCGATTTGCAACTTCAGTAAATAAAAATACTGACGTAAGAATAATATGGAAAAAAATAAGACAGCTAAATGGCAAATTTCCTCCATTATCCTCGCCAATATTCAACTGGAATGGACAGGAGCTCTCTACTCCTGTAGAAATTGCGAATACTCTGGGGACAGTATTCTCCCAGTTGTCTGCCTCGACCTCATATGATCCGTCATTTCAGAAGATCAAAGCTTCAGCCGAAAAATCAAAACTTAACTTCAAAACCGCTGCTTCTCTACCATACAATCAGACACTTACTATGATCGAACTTCAAAAAGCTATATATTCCTCAAAGAACAGTGCTGCTGGTCCCGACGGAGTATATTACATATGAGGTATGAGGTATGAGGTATATTGAGGGTCTAGCGGCTCCTGGGATTTCTCCCATCTCCGCGAATGTTCTATGTATCGGTGACAGTACCCTGTCAAAGCCAGAGATTTAGAAGTGTGTGGGTCATGAGTAGTGTTATATGTTGTGCCCATTGTTTATCCGGCTTATTGCCCGCCAGGCCCCTAATGGGACCAGACGTTGTCCATACCTCGCCACGTGGAGGCTAGCCGGGTGTTACCATTGAGTCAATTGTACTCTGGCAGGTCCTGCCACTTACTTTCCTGGGATTTTAGTAGCTAGGACCTAAAATAAAATTGGAACGACCGCGGTTGATTTTAAATCACTTACATTAAAGCACTAATATGGGGTTTGACGCTGAAAGCCTGTTTCTGAAGTGCCTAAAAGGTTGGGCGAAATTTTTTGGTGTATTTAAATTTGGACGTGTAGGGCTATACGCTGTGCAAGAAAAAGTGCTGGGAGGGGAGAATGAAGGCTGGTGGGTGAAATAGGAAGAAGAGGGTCGATAGGGTAGGTGACCCCCAATTTTTCAGTGAGGCATGCCCATGCCCCACCAGAGGGAAGAAATGGTGTGGCAGGGAAGAGAGGCGACAGCAAGCCGTCACCTCCCTCCCCTGCCGGGTGTGGGAGTAAACTAATTGCACTGCACAAGAGAGTGCAGAGCATAGAGCCAATATGGCTCCGTTGAGGCAGCAACTTGGAGTTTCTCTATCTTCGTTGGTCTTCTCTGTCATTGGTAGCCATATTTTTCCTCAGCTATGAACACTGGTCAGGTCCATTGTTGGTCTGTTAGCTATGGCTGTGGTTCTCTTCATCATGGGAAGATCCGCAGCTCCATGGGGTTATTCTTGCGATCGCTGGTTTTAAATGATTAGTAGTAAGCAGGTTCCTGGTTCGAGGTTCTCCTTGAGTCCTCTCCACGCATGTTCTGTGTTTTTTTTTTTTTTTTTTTTTTTACCTTCTGTAGATGGCTATCAATGTTTTACGCCTACCAAATAGTTTTTGGGCATATTCCTTTAGCTGCCTGTATTCCTCAAGTGAGTCCAATAGATGTGATTCCAAGTTCTTGGGGAGGTAGTGTATTGCAGTGATCAGTCTGCGCCTGAGGTCCTCATAATGGGTGCAATCATACATAATGTGCTCCCAGCACTCAAGCTCCCCACAGGCACATCTCGGATCCACCTCAATCCCCAGCGCTGCCAGCTTGGCTGTAAAAGCCCCGTGTCCAGTCAATAAATAGGTGGTGTATAAGCCAGGTTGAAACCAAGTTGGGTGACTGGGGTACATCCTGTCGATGTTCGGAATGAATTTCCTGGTGATATTTCCCTTATTTGAGTTGGCCCAGCGCTCCTGCCAAACTTGCATCAGGTGTTTTTGCAGCCTTGTCTTTTCATTTTTTTGTGGTGCATTAACGTCCACAGTATAGCCATGGTATGTACAATGTATTCCTTTCTCTATGTGGTAGTTCATTCCCCTACGCATGATCTCTAAGTCAAGGGGAAGAGCTCCGGCCAAGACCTGAAGCGCGTGGGTACTGGTTGTCCTACAAGCACGTGTAACTGTCAGTAGGATTGTTCTTTGCGTTGCATCAAGGATGCGTCGGTTTACTACAGTTCCTGTTTTGGAAAACCATATTGCTGAGGCGTAAGTGATGATCGGTAGGAAGGTTGTTTTATAAAACAATGACAGGGTGCGTTGGTTTAACCCCCAGTAGTATATTACATAATGCTTCAACACTTAGACAGTAAATCATTATCCTTGCTGCTGACCTTTTACAACCGCATATTCATTGAACATTCATACCCCACTCGCTGGCATCACTCCTATGTACTGGCAATTCCCAAACCAGGGAAAGATCATTCTATTCCTCACAATTATAGACCCATCTCTCTCTTACCAGTTGCTTGAGTAAAACATTAGAAAAAATTATACACCGCCGATTAACATGGTATCTGGATTCAAAACATCTAATCTCTGATAACCAGTTCGGTTTCAGAAAAATTCGCTCATCCCTAGATCTTATGGTTAAAGCTGAAACAAATATCAGGAATGCATTTATTCGAAATGAACATCTTGTCATGGTCTGCCTTGACATAGAGAAGGCCTTTGACACCACCTGGCGTTTTGGTATCTTAAAAGATCTTCATTCCCTTGAACTGAGAGGTCACTTACCATGCTACATAAAAAACTTCCTTCAGTATAGATCTTTTCAAGTTCGCTATAGACAAGTCTTCTCACAAATCTATATACAAGAGGAAGGAGTCCCACAGGGCTCAGTTCTCAGTGCTACTTTATTCGCATTGAGAATAAATCATATTACCAAATGTATTCCCAACACTGTCAACTCATATCTCTATGCTGATGATCTGACTGTTTCCTGCAGTTCGCCGAATATGAACTTCATTGAAAGGCAACTACAAATCTCACTAAACAATATTGAACTGTGGATGACACAGAATGGTTGCAGACTATCTCATCAAAACTCTAGTGCCATTCACTTTTGTAACAAACGAGGGATGCATCCTGACCCAGAGCTACACCTAACAAATCATCCTATCTCAATTATGAGTAGCATTCGCCTCCTCGGTATAAATTTTGATAGGAAACTTAATTTTTAGAACATATCAAATATCTCCGGACAGCCTGCCAGAAAAAAATGAACATTCTCAGAGTTCTTTCTTCTACAACATGGGGTGCTGACCGTTACACCTTACTTCACCTGTATAGAACTCTAATTAGATGTCGTCTTGATTATGGAGCCCCGGTGTATGACTCTGCTAGGGAGAGTGTGCTAGTACGGCTTGCTCCTGTTCAACATTCTGCCCTCAGGATGGCTACAGGTGCTTATAGAACATCGCCAGTACAAAGTCTCTACGCTGAAGCCCATGAAGTTCCACTCTGCCTCAGAAGAAAGGTGTTACTTCTGAATTATGCCGCTAAAATTCGAAGCATGCCTACTCATCCAATTTGGCCTATACTTAGTGATCCACAGTTTAAAATGTTCTACAGAAATAAACCCAGAGCAGTCCAACCTACTGGCATCAGATTGCAGGCTCTATCTGAAAGCTGGAACGTGCACCTTGGAAAAGTCCTCCAAGATCCAAACACTTCAGTTCCCCCATGGTCCTGTGTTAATCCATCCTGTGACAATTACTTCCTGAACTGGGGAAAAGATTCCCTTGCAAATATTAACGTGCGACAACTTCATACTGCTCACACAAAAAATTATCCGCATTTCATGAAACTATACACAGATGGATCAAAGTCTGATAGTGGAGTAGGTGCTGCAGCAGTTTTCCCTTTTAACACCATCTCTGTATCTCTGCCTACTGAATGCAGCAGTTATACAGCTGAGTTATTCGCCATTAAACTTGCCCTAGAAATATTGTCCATTGCTCCATTAAAAAAAGTATAATGTATACCGACTCGCAGAGTACACTAGTAGCCCTACAAAACATCTCCTCACCAACCAATCCTTTAATAAAAACCATAACAAGTAAGATGATTCTTATTCAGGAACGCCAGCAAGTAGTCATCTCTGCTGGATCCCAGGTCACACTTGGATCCCAGGAAACGAATGCGCAGACCATGCTGCAAAACATCCATCTAACCCATCATCTTCAGGCTTTTGCGTTCCATATGTTGATTACAGACCTATGGTACGAAGGACATGTAAGGAACAATGGACACTTCTATGGCAAGCTGAAACGGACAATAAGCTATTGGAAATAAAACCAGAACCACAGTTATGGACCTCTAGTTTTCGTACTAACAGAAAGGAAGAAGTCATCTTAACCAGAGCACGAATCGGCCACAGCCAGTTTACTCACCTATTTCTCCTCACAAGAAATGATCCTCCACAGTGTTTTCAATGCAACTGTCAGCTAACAATGAAGCACATTCTTGTTGAATGCACTCTGTACAAGCATGCTCGGCAATGTTCATTCAGTTTCCTTCCAAATCTAAAAGAACCTCTAAAACTCTCTCATATCATAGGCAACGATGCTAATCCCATGGAGTTATTCTGCTTTCTTAAACGAATAAAATTATATGATCGTCTCTGACTGTTTCCATAACAGTCACCACTGAAAACTTTCATATCACTGATAGGCGCAATATGGTTTAAGCAGCCCTTGCGCCAAAAATAACAACAACAACAACAACAACAACTCCTACTCTCAATTTTGATCTCCAATGCTTATGTCACACCAAACTGACTCGACACTGCACTGTCCAGCGATGTCGACTGGCTTCACTTCCTTGGATTTTATGTGTTTCTTAACTAATAGCATAACCCCTCCACCCATCCTATCCTGTCTATCCTTTCTGTAGACGTTGTACTCCCCAAATTCCAGTTCTGCATTCCTTATATCTGTGTGACACCACGTCTCTGAAATCCCCACAATATCTGCCTTTGATGTTTTGAGCAATACCTCAAATTCATCAAATTTATTTACTAAACTCCTACGATTGGTGTACACGCAAGTATACATGCACCTCTTCTTTTTCTTAGCTACCCTAACACAGCCCATGTGTTTACTTGTACCCCAATGGTTCCCAGCAGTCTCTGAAATATCCTGCATCTTGTTTTTCAGGCTTCTGTTCATTCCAATTGAAGCAGTGCAAGAATCACTTTCTCCTCTGCCAGTGTTAATATATTAGTCCTTGTATCCCCCGAAACTAGCAGTTTTCCGACCCACCTAACACTGCCCCGACAGCATCAGCAAACATTCTTGCTCCCTTTTTATTTAAGTGTATCCCATCCTTGTAGAAGCAGTCTCTTCTGTTAACAAGTACAGACCAGGCTGAAAACAATTCTACCCGTTGGGCCTTGCACAATCTTTCCAGGGCCGAATTGATCGACACGGCACTCATGGGAATACGTTTTTATGATAGATCCAAAATTATAATCGACATTTTTCGTTTAAAACCAAATGAGGAAATTCTTATTTTTCGCCTGAGTTTTCATTGAAAAACACGCTCGATTATATCGGAAACGAACACGAGGTTCTATTTTAACCAATCACACGTGTTTGCAGTGTACCGAGAAACAGATAGTAATCACATGTACATTAACTCCACACACAATTAGAGAAACATCCTTTTTAAACCCATGTATTGCTCGCATATTCGCGGAAGTAGTTCTCGGAGCTGTGATTTTGGCACTGATATTTAGAACTGATACTATCACGAATCACGCTCTAACTATCGCTCTGAAAATTGTGAAAAACTCTCATTTTAAGAATAAGAAGCGTTAACAGAATAAAACTTTTAAAAATTAACTGTTAAAGAAGATAACCTTAAGTGTTTAAAGAGATTCAAACTTGGTGACAGTTGCCATGGTATTGTACTACCTCGAATATGAGAATAAATAACAATAGTCTTCTCCACTGGTGAATGTTATTTATTGGAGGTAGTACAATACCATGGCAACTCGTTGTGAAGGCAGTCACAGTATGAGATATAACCAAAATGATGCCAATTTAATTAATTAATTTAACTACTTTGGTAGATAGCTATGTTAAAATGATGCATTTGCACTAACCTACGTATTAGTAATTATAACAATAATAAACAAAACAATTATAAAAAAATTCTATGTGAAAAAATAATAATAAACAAAAAAATAAATAAAAAAAAATTATGTATAGTTAATACCATTTTATACAGTCTATATTATTACTAATTTAAGAACACAACATTTAGTTTCTAAGTTAACAGTTGTAAGGTAGAAATATAATTTCATGAATACTGTCTTCTTTTAAACTCCTTGTCACAAAAGGATTGGAATGCAGCAAAGTTCTTGGCATCTTGAATCAAAATATCGAGGTTGTCGGTCCTAATAGGTTGAGTGCTCTTAAATAGTTCTTGTCTGAAGTCGTCATAAGCCGAGCAATGAAGCAGAACAATCTTCTACTGCCCCACAAAAACACAAAGATTCAAGTCCAGATTTACACAATTTATCCCGCAATGGACCATGTCCAGTTATTAAATACGACGTTGTCATTGAAGGATAAAACCATCCCATAACTTTCTTATTTACAGCAAACGTTGCGTCTTCAATAAACTCCCTGGTAGCGAGTCCTATTTCACTGGATTGCCATCTCTATTTCCACTTCTCAGTGAATTTTGTCCAAAGATTAATTTTCTCCTGCCCAATGTCCATGGCCAGATTACTTACAACGTCGAGGATTTCAGTTGCCAAACCTTTCTTTAAGTTTGAAATCGTGGAACATTTGAGGATGGAACATTTTGGTGCATTTTGGGAAAGGGTGTCGGTATGTGGCAGTTCAGTTACTGTGAACAGGTGATGAAGAGGTAAACGATGAAAGCGTTTCGTTGTGTGGGAAAAATATTCTGTTTTTCCCCACCAAAGGAAGAAGAGCGAGTTTAAAGACTAACACCGTGATTGGGTCATGTTTAAATTAGATAGAGGAGATACGTAAATGCGTGCAAACCTCTCTGGGGTTTGCACTTAAGCCTGCTTATAAAAAAGTAATACAAGGGGCAATTGTAACTTGCAATCAATTGAATAAATAAATAAATGAGAAGGAAATAAATAAAGGGGCTCGCAGTAAAAGAGGGATTTGTGGTTGTTGTTCGAAGGGATTGCAGACTTCCAATGATAGTTCTAGTTCAATTCAGGTCCAGTCTGAGAGTTTCCAGCTATATAGTGAAGGGTTCTGCCGGGTATGTTCCTGTGCTAGAAGTTAATCCGGAAGTTCAATAACAAGCCAGTCAGATAGTGCCCTGAGTTCTACTACTGCTGTGGTAAATTTTCTTCAGTATTAACAGGGAACTGTTCTCGAAATAAGACAGTAGTTGAAGAGCTATACAGCAGAGATGCAGAGTTCAACTAAGAAGAGAGAGAGAGACATCATCGCACTCTGGGGAAGGAATCCCACCCTGAAAGAAAAGGAAGGTAAGTCCTCTGAACTGCGTTGTTTTGGAAATGGTACTTAGAAAAATGGGAGATTATTTTAGTACGGTTGAAGTTGAAGAAACACGAGAAATAAGGAAATGTTTAATATCGAGTCAGTTTATTGGTTGAAGTTGTAAAGAAAGTTGATATGCTGAATTAAGAGAGATTACATGGAATTGTTAGCGACTTATGGATTTCTGTTGCGAAGAGAATTGATATCGATGATTAAGAGAATTATGAGGAAGTGATTAAGATTGAATTAGTTTAGCGTTTGAAGCTGTGGAGAGAGAGAGAGAGAGAGAGAGAGAGAGAGAGAGAGAGAGAGAGAGAGAGAGAGAGAGAGAGAGTAAATAGATTAGATGTAAATGAACACCAGTTATTTATTGTAAGTAGATTTGCATGATAAATGATTTTGTTTATATTTGTGTCATTGCTCTTGAGAAACTGACAGCTCACATATATACGATATATAATAATACTCACCTGAATTAATCCTTTTTGCTAATTCCCCTATTAGTCTAATTCTTATACGGTACTTTTAGACATTCTACCAATCACCAATACTGCATCAGCTGTTACTTTCAGCTATATAATCAGGGTGTGCAAGAGTTGCAGTCATTCCTTGCTTGTGTCAGGATGCCACGAAGAAAGAGTTGCTTTACGTGAGGAAAGATGTTATTCCCGTCATATTGCTTATAGAGTGTCTTGTAATCAGTGAACAGTCTGCGCCGTACCACAGTGGTATCGACACCGTTCTCCCACACCACGTGGAAAAGACCCGGCTTCGAATCCCGTCATTAACGCGAGGAGCATTTATGGGCTTTTTTCACTCCTTGGCTCAGTTACAATGTCTCAGGCGTAGAGAGCAAGCTTTCCTCGTGAAACTTGGGCATTTCGTCCAATAAAACAGGCAAATCGACCAAAGTACAGACTCGATTTAAAAACACAACACCCATGGGTAGTCGAAGTGACTTTTTAAGTAACTCTTATACATATAACTCCTTTTTGGCCCATCTTTGTTTCTTCTGTCTGCGCGAGGGGGGACTCCTTCTTTCGTCGAGTGGTGTGCAATTTGTCTGCCTTCCTTATGGCTTGGTAGATTGGGGTTGTGTTTTCTTGAAAGTAATCCTTGAGTTTCTTAATTGCCTTTTTGTGTTGTTCTGTGAATCCTCATCTTCCTATGGTCAGTCTCTGGAAGGTCAACTTTGGGTGGTGTTTGCGGCTCTTGTTCATCATTGCCCTTCTCTTTTTCATATAAGAAAAATGAATGCGATATTTAATTCAAGTTACGACTTAATTATATTTAAATAAAGATAAAAGAGTATATGATATTTATAATAAAACGGTATGTATAAGGATTATTATTATTAAAAGCATTTGAATAATAAAATTGCAGTTTATTTTTTAATAAAAATCTAGCCGGTTTAATAATTTTATGTTATTGTATCGAAGTTTACTCATACACCATTTTATTTAGTTTATGACGGCGTAATTTCAGACCACCAAAATTTCTATTGAACGGTGCTCACATTAGGTTGGGACCTCATCTCACCGTTGGTCTTCTCTCTACCGCCGTCTCAATACAGAAAGCTAGAATTACAGCAAATGTCCCAAAAAGAAACTTTTGTGGGGAATTATTTGACGCCCCATTTTTTAGGAGCCCATTTAAAGAAAAAACCAGGGATTTTGGGAACCCCTGTTGATCAGGGCTCAAGGCAGAGGTCCTCATTGCATATTGGATAACGCGCCACTCTGCGAAGTAGTGGCATGTAAGGCAAGTGTATGAGCTTATGCAACATCAGACAAAAAAAAAAAATCACAGCATTCCCTCCAAATGCCTGTCCAGTTCCTCCTTAAGTTTATTCAACCTATCAACTTCCACAACGACAGATGGAAGTTTGTTCCAGCAATTAACCATCCGCTGGCTAAAGGCAAATTTCCGCACATCTATTCTACGTCTGTCGTTCCTCAATTTGGATTTATGCCCTTAGGTTCGTAATCTTAACAGGTGGAAGAATCCAATTCAGCGTTCTAGACCCATTCAAGGCTTCATACACCTCGCAGGTGCCTAGTCTCCAGACGTTGCAATTTGCAGAACTTAAGCCCCTCTTGGTAAGGAGATCCCTTCATTCCCCTCACCAATCTTGTTGCCCTTCTCTGTACACGCTCAAGCAAATCTACATCCTTCCTGAAATGAGGCCTCCAGACCTGTACGCAGTACTCAAGGCGTGGCCTGACAGATTGCCTTATACAGAGGGACAATCACCTCCTTTTCCCTGCTAGCAAAATTCCTATATATCATTGACAATACCCCGTGACCTGCTCTGGCAGCCTGTCTGCAATGCTCAAACAACTTCATATCTGACTGCCAATTAATCCCAGGTATTTGTCATTTTCTACCACTCTAATTGTAGTACCATACAGTTGGTACATTCCTCTGGGGTTACTTCTACCCATACACAGTACTTTGCATTTGTCAATGTTAAACTTCAGTTGCCACTTCTCTGCCCAAATTTTCTAGATCCTGTTGCAGTAGCACACTGCCATTACTGTCACTGACAACCCTGCCAACCTTTGTATCAACTGCAAACTTCGATACTAAGCCTGATATCACTTCATCAATATCATTGATAAATATACAAAACAACAGAGCACCCAACACATAACCCTGTGGGACTCCACTAATAACATTAGTCCAAGAAGAGCAGCACCCAATGATTACCACCCTCTGTCTTCTCCCACTTAACCATCCTTTTATCCATTGTAGCAACTTACCCTTAATACCATTCTGCTCCAATTTGTACAATAGTCTTCCATGCGCAACATTGTCAAATGCTTTCCTGAAATCCAAGTTTATGATATCAAAATTATTTTTGCATTCGGTTACTTTCTGATCACATCAGAGCATCCAATCAAATTTGTCAGACAAGACTTTCCCTTAACAAACCCATGCTGTGTCTGAATTATTGCTGCAGTCTTGTCTAGATGATCCTGCAATGCATCTTTAACCAGTGACTCCATTATTTTACCTGTAACAGAAGTTCAACTCACAGGTCTGTAATTACTCATGTCACCCTTCGAACCCCTTTGTGAATTGTGGACACATTTGCACATCTCCAGTCCGTGTGGACTTCCCCGGAGTCCAAGAATGCTCTCATAATTATGGCTAAGGGTTTGCTTAGTTGCTTTGCTGCCTCCTCCTCCATTCCATGAGGGGGAATGGAATGGCAAGAAGGATTTGAGTTTTTTTTTTTATGAACGCCTCCTGCCTTCTTTTTCTTTAATTTCCATTTTTATGTCTAAGGCGGGAATATTCCCCTTCTGCCCACACCTCAATACGTACCTGCAACCAAAAAAGGAGACCCCACTAGCACAGACAGAAACAACACAGAACGAAAGATGGGCGAAAAAGGCAATCCATGGGCAACACCACAATTTCCCCCATTAAACTATTATATTAGGGTTATGTAGAAAGTCACTTCAACCACCCATGGGTATTGTGTCTGTAAATTGCGTGTGTCCTTTGGTCGATTTGCGCGCGGTACTGGATGAAAAGCTCCCGTTTCAAGATAAAACCTTGCTATCTACGCTAGAGACATTCTAAATGACCCACGGACTGAAAATAGCCAGAACTGGGTTCGAGTCCTGTAGAAGATGAGAGGAATTTTTATGGGACGTTTTCTTCGTTGATGTGGTGAGATGAGAAATTCTTGACCAGTATTTCATCTCTTCTTTCACAATGTTTTCAATGGGGTGTCTGAAAATGCCCTCTGATTGTTAATGATTTCAAAGAAAAAGGATTAAACAGTCGCTGTTAGTTTTACATAGTCTCCAACTGTAAGATCCCTAGCTTTAATGGGCCTTAATAATGGGCCTTAATTGCCTTGCTGCATTCTCTAGTAAGAAAAAAAGGTTCCAATAATTGGGTCTGCAGTAAATCTACACCATTCTGTAAATGGACTTTATATCCACCTACACGCCTCCTAAAGTTTTGAAATCATTTTCTCTATTTTCAAAGTTTTATTAAAAAATATTTTAGAAATTTTCAGAATATTCGAGAATATTCCAAACACGTGTTCTGAAAGTTGTCCAATGTTATAGAAAATTGCTGTACTTTGTATATGCTTCTGGAATATCCTGGAAAGTGGGAGCATTGTTTCTCTATGATAAAGATTGTAGATGATTCTAGAGATTCTGCACGTCTCAACCTGTTCCAAGTACAAAAGGGATCAGGCTTCGGCCCCCATTCATATAATTTCGACCTGCTGGACCTATGCCCAGTAGGGATGTAAGATGTATTCAATCAAGGGGAGAACCAGGGAATCACAGCCCTCGATTCCACATAATCAACTTTGGTAAAAAACACTTTCTAGTTACTTCACCACTCGCGTACCATTGATTGTTGTTGCCATATTTCAATGATACCATTCCAAATTCTAGGTTTTTTTCAGTTTTCAGATTGTTTGCTGGATCTGTACTCAACTCGAGGTAACTGGTAACTAATTCTTTTTTCAGGTTACTCATCATTCCTCTATAAAAACATATGTAAGTCCAAGGGTAAAGTATCCCCAATCACCTGTAAAGCAACGTGGGAGGAGAACTCTGGCTGGCCGACCCTGGGATTATAGACCCAGGGCATGCCTGAGCTTCCAGGAATGGCCAAAAAAAAAAAATAAATAAATAAATAAAATAAAATAAAATAAAATAAATAAATAAATAAAAAATAATAATAATAAATAAATAAATAAAATAAGATAAAAAAAGTAATAATAATAAAAAATAATAATAATAAATAAATAAATAAATAAAATAAGATAAAAAAGTAATAATAATAATAATAATAATAATAATAATAATAATAAATAAATAAAATAAAAGATATAAAAAAATAATAATAAAAAATAAAAATATATAAAAAAATAAAAATAAATAAAAATAAAATATATATATATATATATATATTTTTTTTTTTTTTTGAAATAGGAGAAGGGGTGAGAGATTGAGGAGAAGAAAGAAGGTAAGCAGAAGAAAGAGGGCAAGGTAGGGTGGGCTACCCCAAAGGGGAGCCCACCCTACCTCAGGAAGAAGAGAAAAGGTTGTGAGGTCAAGTGACCCACAAAGTCAGTTTGCCTAATAGCATGACCCTGCATTTGATAAGTCAAATGCCAGTCCCACACCCAGAGGAGTATTTATGTGAGTTCCTACACAAGTAGGAAAATCAGTATTGTCCTACACCTCGAAGAGAAGAGGTATCAGCAAGTGAGTGGGTCCCACATTGGGCAAGAGCCCAGTGTCAGCAATTTAATCTTCTTCAGCCAAGGGTGACTTGTAGGCAATGAGCCGTGTCCCACACTGGGTAGAGAACTTGGATAATCTTCTCTTAGGGGATGAGAGGAGGCAAATGGATTCATGAAGCTCAAGGATTGCTTGGAGTTCTTGTGTCTACGGTAGAAAAGTCCTTTTTTGGGTTGGTGGGTTTGTCAGATAGCTTCCTTTGTGAACGTCGAGAGATTCCTGTTAGGTCAGGATAAAGATCAATATCCATTCAGGATATGTTCTGTGAATTGAGTTTTCGGTTCATTATAAGATGGGGGTGCGCTGAACAGTTTGCTGTAGGTGAATTTGACGCATTTCAAATACTGTCTGGGCAAAAGTAGTGAAGGCTTTGTAGTTGGTTTCATCAATTAGGTAGAGATGTTCCTGCCCACTGGGTATATTTCCAGTTCTGGTAATTAGGAGACTTCTGGGTAAATCATAAAGAGGGCGATTATACATGAGGTGAATCCAGTCTTCATTGTCACCACATGTGCAGAGAGGAGAATCGGCGAGACCCAGGGCATGCAGCTTGGCCCGAAACGATCCATGACCAGTGAGGAAGAACGAGACGTGAAGGCCTGGTGAGTACCACGGAGGAGGTTTTGGTGCAGTTATCATAACTTGTGGAAGAAATCTTTTAGTTGTTTCACCTTTGGCTGTTTGCTCCCAAGATCTTTGCCAATGCTGGAAGAGCTTAGAGTAAATCTGTTTCATTTCGTTTTTTGGATCATTAGCTAGATCGAGTGTTATATCCAGAATGTACCTCGATGCCCTTGCCCACTCCTCCGGTTACTATTGCCTAGAAGAGAGAGGGGTAATGATTCTGTTCAAAAAAGGATTCTCGGTAGTCAGCGAACATGAATCGCAATCGGGAAATTTCGAGGCAATCATTGCCATCTTTGGAACAGAAATGAAGAGATTTCAATTATGTTTAATTTATCTACCCCCAGACCGCACTAAAGAAAACAGAGCTGAGCTTTTTACGTGGTTTGCCTCAAACAAAATGTGTGTACAGGAAATGGAAAAGAACAGGACATCCAGAAGATCACATCCGGTACAAGCACAAAAGAGGACGTTTCACATTAAGGATGTAATCGAGAAAATTAAAGACATTATCAACACTAATGAAATTGTGACAAACAACGAAGAATTGAAGGAAATCAGTATCAGCAGAGACAACTTAAAAAGAGCAATCCACAGTCTCCCAAATAAAGCTACAATCGGGCCAGACAAATTCCCACTTTTTACGATTAACATCTGTAGCTGTTTCATCATCGATATATTATTACATCTATTTGAGAGAATAATGGTGGAAGAGGAATTCCCGAAGCTGTGGAAAAGCTATTACGTAAAACATATCCCCAAAATAAAAAAACCCTAAATCTGTAAAAGACTTCGGACCAATCGCTGTTGGATGCTCTTTCCAAAAAATCTTCGAAAAACCAATCCTGGACATCATCATCCAACATTGCTTCAAAGACAGACATGAATACCTGCACTCAGTACTTCCTCAGAGATCGACCATCATCAACTTCATGGGAACACTACTACGGATCCAGCAAGCGCCAAATAAGAAGCAGCAACTAGATGTTACAGTCGAGGAAATTAGGATTGCTTTAAAAAGTATGGATTAATGTTTTGCACACACCTTCTTTTTCCCTCATTCATGCACACTTTGAGGAACAGTCTCCTTTGTTCATATCCAAATCATCATGCTGAGACTCAAAAGACGATCTCTTGATGTATTATTCGAGTTGTTATGGGTAATTTCATTTTCACAATCATTATGTAAGAACAGCGACACGAAATAAAGGTATTGAATACAATGATAACATTAAGAACCAAAGCGAATTGGTAATATTCCTAAATATCAACTGAAATTTCAAAAATTGTACCAAATCAATGGATCATTCACTTTTCCGAATTTTGAACGTAAAGAAGCATATCTTCTATTACTTCAAGGTTGCTGGGATAACACATTCACTAAATTCTGAGTGGTATATATCAAAGACAACCTTGCGGGGACAGCATATATATCCCCCTATGCCTCTATTTAAAAATCGGAAAGGAAATTATTATTTCTTCCTTTTCGCATTGTTACTAACAATCTTTCTACTTCTGTCTGTTGGCTGGGTCAGTCACGAAGTTTTTTAATTATACATCGAAGAATTCATCCTAGGAGAGTGTCTGATATCATTGCATCACATTTAGGACGGGCCCATTTACTGTAGTGGAATAAAAAAAAATATGAAGAGAGGAGAAAAAGAAATAGATGATAGAAAAAAGATGCAATAGTTGAAAGAAAGAAAAGAAGAAAGAGAACGAGGAATAGCAGAATGGAATGAATAAACAAAAGCGATGAAAGATATAGAAACAGTGCAGAATAAAAAGTATAAACAGAAAGTGAATGAGAAGGAAATATAGAAATAAAGAAAGAGAGAGACAGAAGAACCATTAACAGCAAATGATCACGTTGGACGATGAAGAGAGAGAGAGAGAGAGAGAGAGAGAGAGAGAAGAGAGAGAGAGAGAGCAACAGTTAAAGGCAAAGGAATGGGTTATAACTTCAGGGAAGGAAATTACAACGGCTGAAGCTGCTACATGGTCTCTATTCACAGGGGAGAATCTCACAGACAGCAAATACAACTGAATTATGGTATACGTTTAAAACATTAATCACAGAAGCCTTGATGCGTATATACCATTAATAAATACTCCACGAGGAGGATTCCAAGTTGGATGAATAAAGAAGTTGCCACATTTAATAAAAATACTTTCGAATCTACAGGCCAGTAAGGCTCCTGGGGTTGATGGCACATACCCTACAATCTTAAGGGAGGCGGCAAGTGAGTGCATTGAGGCTAATTATGAGAGCATCACTGGACTCGGGAGTGATTCCCTTGGATTGGAATAGTGCCAATGCGTCTCCAATACATAAGGACGGTTCTAAGAGTGAAGTGGGAAATTACCGGCCGGTTAGTCTGACTTCAATAGTAGGGAAAACCATGGGGGCAATGATCAAATTTCGAATTCAGGATCATTTAATTACAAATGGAATTCTGAAAGATACTCAGCAAGGTTTTGTAAAGGGAAAATCATGTTTAACTAATCTGGTTAGCTATTTTGATAGGGTCACTCAAGGAATAATTTCGAAATTGTTTATTTAGATTTCAGCAAAGCTTTTGACTCAGTCCCACATGAGCGGTTGCTTATAAGCTGGAACAAGTTGGAATCACTGGGAAAATCTTTTTAAATGGATGGCTTCAGGGCAGGAGGCAGCCGGTTCTGATAAATGGTTATTCCTCAGATTGGGTTGATGTAAGAAGTGGGGGTCCCCAAGGATCAGTATTAGGACCACTGTTGTTTTCGATAGAGGGCGTGGTGTCTAAATTTGCAGATGATGTAAAGATCGGTAGAGTAGTTAATGATCACTGCCAAGCAGAGCTTCTTCAGAGTGACCTGGCACCTCTGTAGCCAGGTGGGCAGAAGCAGCAGTGCAACGCACACTCTTCTTGATTAGACTATGGTTCGAGCCCGTGATCACCAAATACGGAGGATGTGGAAAGGTGAGAGAATGGCCACCGCATATCCCCGAGGCAATATGGCCTTAGTTGCTAATGCTGCTAAAAACCAAATAACAAACAAACAACAGAGAGACCTAGAGAGACTTCAGGGATGGTCAGAAAAATGGCAGCTGTGCTTTAATCCAACAAAGGGTAAGGTATTACACATGGGAAACAGTAACTACAAAATAACTTATACATTTGTTGGAGTTCAAGTAAATTCGGTAGTGGAGGAAAGGGACTTGGGCGTTACGATACGGTCAGACTGTAAGTTGTCTGAGCATTGTAGACAGGTTGCAAGGACGTGGTGTCCTATCGATGATTTATCGAAAATTTTCTAGTAGAGATAAAGACGTCATAATCCCATTATACCATATATCTTCGTATATGTAAAATGGAAATTAATAATTTAATAAACTTTTAAAATTAGTTTTAGAAACATTTAAAATATATATATAACATTTTAGGAATTATTATTTACTTCCATTATCCAGTACCATTAAAACTCATTTAAAATTTGCCACATTTGTATTTTGTTTATTGTTCAGTCCTTTATACTCATAACAGGACAACTTTGTCTGCACAACGAGTTGCATAGGTATTGAACTACTTCCAAAAGAATGGTCTCGCAATCATGAATGAAGTCTGCTTTACTTTGCAAAGCGGTCAAAAGTGGATATTTTCAACATTTATTATACTTTTTTTCTAACTGATGATTATCATTACAATTTTCTGGAATTTTGAATCTCCTGTCTCATCTTTACGGTCACCAAAGCAGGGGTGCTTGAGGACAACTGATCTTTCTTTACAAGCAGTTTGTTAAATTTAAAATAAACCAAACAAAGAGATCGTATAGTTTTCTTCGGGGAGATTAATTCAACCACTGAAAAAACATCATAGAGACCGGGACTCTATGAGACCTGAATTCGACGACGGGACTCGAATTCAGGTCTTTTTTCACCCGTTGAGAGGAGGACGCGATTCTACTAACTGTACTCCATGAGGGCTAACAAAGGCTGAAGAAGAACTGTTTACAATGAATTAATGTATATTTAAATTTAATATTTTAAAAAATAATTATTATATAAAAACTTAATTAAATAATTTTAAAAAGTAACACATTTATGATAAATAAATTTAAAGATTATTTATATACAGTATTTTAAAAATTTATACGCTTATAAACTTATAACATAGTTCTTTGAAGAAATCGTAGTAAAATAGTCATTTATTATCTTTAAGGATTTTTGTTATTAAAGTGGATTTTTTATTCAATTTATGTTCACTGAAATCGCCTTCTGTGCTGCTCCCTATATTTTCGTTCACAATTCTATTCATGTTCAAACCAATTCTTAATTGTGCCTACACGTTGAAATATTCGACGTATCCGTTCACATAAAAAAGCTTTGTGCCTCCTGTAAGTGATTGTTTTAATTTTTTATACTTTCGTCTTAATATTTTAAAATTTTTGTGATTTGTAATTAGCTCTGTAAAACTTATCAATAAAAAATATATATATTCTATTTGTAAATATTGTGTCTGTCATTTTCTTAGCTACTAGAAAATAACTTTGTAATTTTCCATTAATCAATAGCCTTTAAATCTTAAACGTTGCGAAATTACTTTAGAAATGTAAAAAGCATTATATTTCAAATACAGTAATATGTGTAGAGTAAAATTCAAGTTGCAGATTGGACCGTTAGATGGTACCACCGTTCACAACTTTTGAAAAATAAATTTACACATCGAACTGTACAGAACACATAAAAATCTTTAGTTTTCAGGTTTTCAAAGACAAAGTGTGTCTCTAAACATGGGAGACAAATAGCATCAACATAGGAAATAAAAAACAAAAAACTTTACATTCTAGAATAAGAAGGGAAAAAAAACTTTTTTTCAGCCTGTAGAGATTATCGATAGATGGAGCCACCATACATAGCTATGGGTAAAAATATAGTATTAGTATTAGTATTAGTAACGGCCGTATGGTGCAAGAAAGCCTATGGCTTATGCTGCACCAGCCAAAAAAAAAAAAAAAAAAAAAAAAAAAATCCGAACAAAACAATGATAAAAACAAAAATTAAATAAATAAATAAATAATAATAATTAATAAATAAATAAAAATAATAAAATGAAATTAAAAATTAAATAAAAAGGAAATTAATCCTATCATCCTATGCGCTTCCCTTACCCGAAAGTACTATCCAGATGAACTTCAAGAGCTTGTCGCACAGTTTCAACGTCGGCATTACAGGTAATCAACGGCAAACTACCAATTAAATACGAAGTGCTGTACAATTACTTTCAGTATTGAAGAAGGAAGGGTATTGCGGCACAGTTCAACCAGTTTTCTGTAAACCCAGACGTGCCAGTGAAAGAAGACAACACTAGATTAAGAAACCAGTTCCTCCAGGAATGGCAAAACGAATGGAGTAATGCCAACACTGGAAGAATTACTACCCTTTTTATACCTCAAGTTTCCGAATTTGACAAAAAACATTGGCCCTGGTTTAACCCGGGTCTTCACCTAACTTTCCTTCTATCCGGGCATGGCAGCCTAAACTCAAAGTTATTTTACTTTGGGTTTGGCTGCGTCTCCTCTTTGTAAATGTGGCTCAGAGGAGACAGTCCAACATATAATCTTAGAATGTCGATATTATGTAGACATTCGCTTTGAACTTCAGGCATTGACCGAAGTTTACGATGTAAATAACTTCACCAAGTTTTTAGAATGTAAAGAAAATTATGAGGCACTGGCTAACTTTGCAGACAAGGCTTTCCACAGAAGGAAAGGACTTGCCGGCTGAGAATAATTATGTAATGTAATAAATGTACTACCACTGTATACAGTTGCCTCCTTGGTATTAATCGTATTGATACAAGACCTCTGATGAGGAAATGTATTTGTATTTATTGCCGGAAGGCAATATTAGCGTTCAGAATATATAAGTCGATGTACCAGGATCACTGTTGGGTGGACCGTGTCCTGGGACTTCGGCTTGTAAAAAGGTACATAAATTATAAATCTTAAATTGTATAAATTGTAAATCTTACATTGTATAAATTGTAAATCATAAATTGTATAAATTGTAAGATATATATCGGACCTCATTGTAACCGAACTGGTAGGTCCTAACTATCTGTATAGTTGTATAAGTCGTGAAGGTTAACATAGAAATTGTTGCCTTCAACAAATTGTAATAACTTAGTTGCAAGTGTTAAGGTTATACAGTATGTTTGTAATCACTCCTGTGAAGATGCTGGATCAAGATGTTTTGTAAAACCACAAATTGTAAATAATGTACAGTTACTCTTCAGCGGTGGATAGGGGAAACCCTGGAGCCCTCAGAAAATAATAAAATACTTTGAATACTTTGTAAACTCCACTGACCTGATGGTTGTGACGAAAAATAAACAAATCGTTTTATTACTATTATTATTATTATCTGGACGGCGTTATTACACCATTGACCACTTGAAAAAAGTTGCCTTTTCCAATGAATCACCTTTCCTACTGGTCATATGGACTGTATACGGAGGATGCAGCGACCAACTACATGGAGGAATCATTCCGTTGTTCTGATCCAACAGAAACAGGCAGTGCTTTTGGTTTTGAGAATGCTTTCCTGGGATTCTCTTGAGCCCTCAAACTCCGAGATTGCATTCTGAAAGCAAAAAAACATACATGTTGAGTAATCATGTACACCCCTTCATGGTAACTGCCTTCCCGGTGGCACGTCTTGTCATGGTGCAGGAATTGTTCAAAAATGATTCGTCGAACACCAAAGTGACTTCAACCGCTCAGTTTTCCAATATGAATCGAACAACTTCAAGGATTATTCCAATGGACAGATCTGGCGATTGGATCTTCCACTACGAACTATCACAGATCTAGAGGATGCAATTATGGAGACACGGAAGAACATATCTCCTGACACGTTCAGAGGCCTAATTGAAGCCATGCCTCAAAATAGGTGGTCATAATATTTTGACTGGCCAGTGTATTTGGAATATTCCTTTGACTAATATATTCTTTGGGTAACGAATATTTAAGCAGTGAGTATTCACTGTTTATTGTATGTAGTGTTTTCATTCATTCATTGCACCAACTTTGAAATGAATGTTTTCTTGTTGTTAGCAGAAGATGCACGCCTCACACCAACACCGACATTTTCCCTGATAAAAACTGACCAATGAAGAAGACAGGACATCCGCTATCAGTTGAACATCTTGAAGTTCTTTAAGAAATCACTGCAATGTCTCCATCACGGGCCGTGATCGTCTAGTGGTTAGGACATTGCGTTGTGGCCGTAATAACCAAAGTTCAAATCGTGGTCACAGCAAGTAACTTTTAATTTCAATTAATAATTTAAAAAACTTTCTAAACATTAATATAAAATAAATTGCAAAATATTAAGATACAATCTAAATTAAAAATCAAACTGCTCAAAAATTTAAATAGATTGAATTTAAATTCTAGGTGGGAATGGCCGGAGTTTGAATTCCATCAATGACGCCGGGAATTTCAAAGGACTTTTATCGCACAAGAGACTTGAGATGCTCGAATGAGTCATGGAAATTATTCAATTATTTTCTGCTTATAAAGCTCGTCGTATTGTACTCAAGCCATACTTTTAATTAGAAGACATTTTCTCTTAGAAAAAGTGGCCAATCGAGAAGACAGGAAATTGTTAATTAGAATATTTATTCATACGTAATTAATTTTAAAGAGTATTTAGAATGCCAGGCTTTGCAAAATGCCTCAATAAAAACAACTGCATCAAAAAGAACAGTCCTTTCAAAGTTCCCATTGATAACAACTCTGAATTCTCCCAAAATTCAGAGTGGTTACCATTGGTATTTATATCAAAATGTTTCCTAAAATCCAAAATATAATATTAAAATGGTAATCAAGTTGCTTGCAATACATTACGTAATAGCATAAAAAGTGTTTGCAATCTCTGCTGGTTTGTTGGTTGTTGTAGGGTTTTAAAGCGCATCAGCAACTTAGGCCATATTGAGCCGTGTATATATTAGGTCTCTAAATTGTGCGCATTTTTAGTCGATTTGCTGTTTAATGGTAGAAAAATCCCAGCTTCCGGGAGAAAAATAAGATACTGTCCTCGTCTGAGACCGACTTACTCATCGACGTTGTGAAAAGACCCTTAAAAATTCCTAACGTGATTGACAAAATTTGAACTCAGCTCTTTTCCAACTGATTTGGGGAGGACGGTGATTACACCAACTGTAGTACCCATTCAGGACCACAGAGCAGTAACCAGTGGAATTTCCACTTTGGGACTTAACCTCCTCTGTTCCAATTTTGATAGATTCATATTGATGCAGCATAATCTGTTAGAACTGAGCAAAATGTGAAGGTAGGTGCAAGCGTTCGTGGTTCCCGACCGACACAACCAACAAAGGTCCTAGCTCAACACTTATTCCTAGAACCAGGAATAAGTGAAGAGAACGACAGGATTTTTCATATTGGGAAAGGTGCAACGCCTCGAATTGCCTCAGTATTGTACCACTGGGAATGAACAGCACTTATTTAGATAATCAGACTTACCTTATTGAGATAATAACACGATGTTATTCAACGACGTCATTTACACCTTCGCAAAGAGTCACCTAACTATTGCACTACTTTAAATAGTATTTTCTCTTTTACCACATGACCCAGAGAAAAGAGGAACGCAAGTCGCTGTTCGAAGGGCGAGAAGCATTATCCTAAATGTTTTTGGGGATCGATATTGGATAAGGCAGATAATCGCTGGTGCTGCTTTTGTTCATCGCTGATTGTGCACGAATTATGCTCCGGAATAACAACTAAACGAAAAGCACACGCATGCGCATTCCAGTCTGTAACGAATGGGCCTGGTGTACTGGGGTCCATGGTTTTAATAACATACACGTATAAGTTATAAATCCAGTTTAATGTAATCGATCATCTAATGGACGCAATAAGGGCTTTACAGGTTCGAATCCTCGTCACTGCGGGACAAGTTCTTATACTCGCAATAAAGCGATGTTGAAAATTAAAACTTTATACTTCATAAATGTATATTTATAGCAATTAGAATTTATATAATTTCTAAAAAAATCACATTTATAGAAGTTTAATACGCCAACCTCTCTTTTTTAGTGGCGGCATCTTTCAGCAGATATAAGTACTGTCAATTAGAATTAGCGGAGGCATATGATGCAAGAAAGCAAGCTTCTGCAGCATCAGCGAAAAGAAAAAAAAAAAAAAAAAAAAAAAAACACTCCCATTTTACCCCTCCGTTCTTTCGAAATACCTGTCCAGTTGAGCTTTAAATTTATTTAGGCCATCAACTTCCACAACAAGGGATGGAAGTCTGTTCCACCAACCAACTACCGGCTAAAGGCAAATTTCCGCACACCTATTCTACAACTGTCTTTCCATAATTTGAAATTATGCTCCCTCAGGTGGTTATTCTGATGGAGAGGAAGAATCCCATCAGCATTGAGCATGCTCAAACCATTCAAGGCGTTATACACCTCTATCAGATCACCTCGCCGGTGCCTAGTCTCCAGACACTGTAATTTGCAAAACTTAACCCTTTCTTCGTAAGAGCACCCCTTTGTTCCATTCACCAATCTTGTTGCCCTTCTCTGTACTCGTTCCAGCAGGTCTACATCCTTCTTGAAATGAGGCCTCCAGACCTGTATACAGTACTCTAGGTGTGGCCTGACCACTGCCTTATACAAGGGAATAATCACCTCCTTATCCCTGCTAGAAAAATTCCTGTATATCATTGACAAGACACCATGAGCTACTCTTGCAGCCCGTCTGCACTGCTCAGAGAACTTCATATCTGCCTGCACAATTACCCCCAGGTCCATTTCATTCTCTACCACTGCCAGTGTAGTACCACTCAGTTGATACGTTACTGTGGTGTTTCTGTTTCCCATATGTAGTATTTTACATTTGTCAAGGTTAAACTTCATTTGTCACCTCTCAGCCCATGTGCTGAACCTTTACGGATCTTGTTACCGCAGCATAGCGTCAGTAGTGTCCTTAACAACCCTGCCCACCTTTGTATCGTCTGCAAACTTGGACATTAAGTTTGATATAGCATCATCAATATTATTTATAAATACAGAAAACAATAATGGACCCAACACTGAACCCTGGAGGACTCCACTAATAATATGAGTCAACGATGAGCAGTGTCCATTGATTACCACTCTCTGTCTTCTCCCACTCAACCATCCATAGCAGCAATTGGAGGCAAATTGCTGCTTTATCCATAGCAGCAATTTGCCTCCAATGCCACACTTCTCCAATTTGTGCAGCAGTCTTCCATGTGCAACAGTATCAAAAGCCTTTCTAAGATCCAAGTATATAATATCAAAGTTATTCCCTGCATCCAGCACTTTGGTGACTGCATCATAGTATCCAATCAAATTGGTCAGGCAAGACTTCCCCTTAACAAAACTGTGCTGTGTCCGAGCTATAACTGAAGTCTTGTCTAGATGATCCTGTAATGCTTCTTTAACCAGTGCCTCTATTAATTTTCCGGGAACAGAAGTTAAACTCACAGGTCTATAATTATTTGTGTCAGCCTTTGATCCTCCTTTTGAATTGGGGTCACATGTGCACATCTCCAGTGTATGGGTACCGCCCCTGAGTCCATGGGATCTCTCATAATTTTGGCTAAGGGTTTGCTTACTTGTTTTGTTTCCTTTTTTAATATAACTGGATAGATCCCATCCACCCCAGGTGCCTTTCTTGTGTTTATCTTCAACAATTTCTCCTTAACTTTACTCTCAGTTTGTATTACAAGATTATCTGGCTTACTGCCAGAGTTGAATACACTTCTGGCATTCCCCTCGCTGAATAAACATCATGAACAGTTGAACCATCGATATGAAGTGGACCAATCTGATTCATCCCCTTCCTTCTAGAGTTTACATAAGTAAAGAACTATTTGCTGTTTTTCTTCGCATCCCTTGCCAAAGATTTCTCGTGATCTGCCTTCCGCTGCCTAATCTCCTTTGTAACTTGGTTACAGATCAACTTATATCTATCATAGGCTTCTGTGTCACCTGTTAATTTGTAAATAAATAAATATTTATTTATTTTTTTGTTTATTATTATTTTTTCACATAGAATTTTTTTATAATTGTTTTGTTTATTATTATTATAATTACTAATACGTAGGTTAGTGCAAATGCATCATTTTAACATAGCTATCTACCAAAGTAGTTAAATTAATTAATTAAATTGGCATCGTTTTGGTTATATCTCATATTGTGACTGCCTTCACAACGAGTTGCCATGGTATTGTACTACCTCGAAGAAATAACATTCACCAGTGGAGAAGACTATTGTTATTTATTCTCATATTCGAGGTAGTACAATACCATAGCAACTGTTACTTTCTGAATCTCTTTAAGCACTTAAGGTTATCTTCTTTAACAGTTAATTTTTAAAAGTTTTATTCTGTTAACGCTTCTTATTCTTAAAATGAGAGTTTTTCACAATTTCCAGAGCGATAGTTATTATCACGTGATTCGTGATAGTATCAGTTCTAAATATCAGTGCCAAAATCACAGCTCCGAGAACTACTTCCGCGAATACGCGAGCAATACATGGGTTTAAAAAGGAAGTTTCTCTAATCGTGTGTGGAGTTAATGTACATGTGATTACTATCTGTTTCTCGGTACACTGCAAACACGTGTGATTGGTTAAAATAGAACCTCGTGTTCGTTCAATGAAAACTCAGGCGAAAAATAAGAATTTCCTCATTTGGTTTTAAACGAAAAATGTCGATTATAATTTTGGATCTTTCATAAAACCGTATTCCCATGAGTGCCCTGTCGATCAATTCGGCCCTGGAAAGATTGTGCAAGGCCCAAGAGGTAGAATTTTTTCAGCCTGGTCTGTACTTGTTAACAGCAGAGACTGCTTCTACAGGGATGGGATACACTTAAATAGAAAGGGTGCAAGAATGTTTGCTAATGCTATCGGGGCAGTGTTAGGTGGGTCGGAAAACTGATAGCTTGGGGGGAGACAAAGAACAATAGATTAACAGTAGCCACTGGCAGAGGAGAAAGTAATTCTTGCACTGCTTCTATTGGAATGAGCAGCACCCTGAAAAACAAAATGCAGGGTATTTCAGAGACTGCTGGGAATCATTGGGGTACAGGTAAACACATGGGCTGTATTAGGGTGGTTAAGAGGAAGAGCAGGTGCATGTATACTTGCGTGTACACCAATACTAGGAGTTTAGTAAATAAATTTGATGAATTTGAGGTATTGCTCAAAGGCAGATATTGTTGGGATATCAGAGACGTGGTGTCACACAGATATAAGGGATGCAGAACTGCAATTTGGGGAGTACAACGTCTACAGAAAGGATAGACAGGATAGGAAGGGGGGAGGGGTTATGCTATTAGTTAAGAAATACATAAAATCCAAGGAAGTGAAGCCAGTGGACATCGCTGGACAGTGCAGTGTCGAGTCAGTTTGGTGTGACATAAGCATTGGGAGATCAAAATTGAGAGTAGGAGTGTGCTATAGGCCTAATGACTCTGATGAGTATAATAAGAAACTGTTCAGAGAAATAGAGTGGGCCAGTAAATCAGAGAGTCTTATAATGGGAGATTTTAATTTCCCAGATATTGACTGGAATTTGGGGGCTGGTTACTCACACACTAGCAGGGCTTTTGTGGATTTATTGGATGATTGTTTTCTACATCAGCATGTTCGGGAGGCAATTAGAGGGAGTAATATACTTGATTTGATTATCAGCAGTGATTCTTCATGCATTAAGAATCTGCAGATAAATGAACCACTAGGTGGCAGTGATCACAGTATGCTGAAGTGGGATTTACTCAAAGAGGTAACTACCATTAGGGGTAAAGGGAAGGGGTATTGCTTTCGTAAAGGCGACTACGATGGACTGAGACAGTATTTAAATTCTATACAGTGGGACCAACTGATGATGTTACCAACAGCAAATTCAAAATGGGAAGCATTCAAAGTACTTATCTTGGAAGCTACTAGGCTTTACAAACCAACTAAGAAATATTGTTCAAGGTTTAGGCCTAAATGGATATCAGATAACCTAATGAGGCATATGGCAGAGAAGAAAAATGCACGGGATACATACAAATTAACACGTGACACAGAAGCCTATGATAGATATAAGTTGATCTGTAACCAAGTTACAAAGGAGGTTAGGCAGGCGAAGGCAGATTACGAGAAATCTTTGGCAAGGGATGCGAAGAAAAACGGAAAAGAGTTCTTTACTTATGTAAACTCTAGAAGGAAGGGGATGAATCATATTGGTCCACTTGATATCGATGGGTCAACTGTTGATGATTCTGCTCAGCTAACTAACAAACTAAATGAATATTTCGCATCGACATTCACACATGAGGAATTATTCAGCGAGGGAAATGCCAGAGGTGTATTCAACTCTGGCAGTAAGCTAGGGAATCTTGTAATAACTGAGAGTAAAGTGGAGGAGAAATTGTTGAAGATAAACACAAGAAAGGCACCTGGGGTGGATGGGATCTATCCAGTTAAATTAAAGGAGGCAGCAAAGGAACTAAGCAAACCCTTAGCCATATTTATGAGAGCTTCCTTGGACTCAGGGGAGGTACCCATGGAGGTACTCAGGGGAGGTACTCATTGCGTTTATTTCCTTTGCCCCCGTATTTCTACTAAAGTTTTCAAGTTTTTCTTCCTCTAATGATAGGGTGTACGCTTCCGTTAATGTTTCTGGTTTTTTCCTTAGTACTTCTTTTTTAAAATTGTGCCTGAGCCCTGTGATGAACTGCCCAGTTAGTAATTTTTCGAATGCCTGTTTCTCCGATTCTGATGTTTCTGTGTTTAGTTTTAAATTTATGAGGCGCTGGTGGAATTCGCTTACTGTTTCGCGAGTGGTCTGCGTGTATCCTCCCAATTTTCCTACGCTGGTTAACAAGTCATTCTTTCTCCCAAATAATTTTCTTAATGTTTCAGTGAATCTGTGGAGCGTTTCTGCTTCTTCTGCCACTGTAGCCTGCCTGTATTTTTCTAATGCCTGTCCTTCTAATTTAAATTCCCCTATAGTTATGATAATCATATCGCTTAACTCTTCCTTATCTCTAATTAGCTTTAATTTATTAATGAATTTTTCCACTCTTTCACCTGATTCCCCCTTAAATGAGTTCAAATACTCACTGTATTTGATTTGCCCTGACCCCTTTGCTACCATGCTTACCATTCTCACCTCTGGATCTTCTTGGCCTTCATATTCACTGTGACCCCCAATATTTTCGCAATCCTCACCGCGTCTCCTACCCTTTCTTGGCATTTTTATTTTTATTACTTTCTAGCTATCAACTTTAACTAATCAATGTCTGCCGATTAATCTTTCTACAATTCCTTAACTATATTAGATAATCCAATTCAATCTACCATTAACATTTACCTGCTTGATCAATAATCAATTTGCTAAAAATTCAACAACCAATAATTATAAAAAATTTAAATTTTTAATTTTAATAATTAAAAAATCAATAATTATCTCTTTACATCTACACTTATCTATCCTTGAAGTTTACCTGATCAATCTCACTAATTAATTCAATGGTACATAAATAACAATTTCCAGTTCAACGCTAAATCAATACTTGCTTCTTAAATACACCGTTATTTACCTGTTCAATCTAAAATCCATTCAACAATAATCAACTCAGCAATACATAAATAATTCAAACTTACGCTTTCTGGCTCGCCAGCTGAATTTTTACAGTTTCAGCAACTGATTATAATGAATCTTTGTTTTGTCATTTCTAAACACAGCCTTCCGTTGAGGAGTTTTCCTGGCTGGCGTATCGCCAATTGTGGGGGTGGGGGTTTCTTCTTATATATATTATTTTGTTTCTTTGTCTTTATTTACTTATTTTATTTATTATTATTTATATTCTTAAAAATCCCCACTTTGCATCTGACTTGTTATCTCACAGAAGAATTCCGGTTCTGAGCGAGTTCCTATATTAGTTCACTCCTCCTTTGGATTTTGCTGTGAGTTCAGAAATGGCCAAACACTATTTGCATTAAGTGAAATACAATTAGTTTATTATACATACTTACAGATAAAAAGATAAAACAAATCATTACACATTATTCACTTCATATATAGGTACATGTCATGGATTACGTTCCTGGTCATTCTTCTTCATGGTTGATACAATTCTTCTTCTGGAATTTAATGTCCACCTTACAAACTATTCTATTCTAACCCCAGCACTTTAAAGTTACATGTTAATGAAATATACATGGGTTTATTTATTTCTTCATTCTCTCAGGTAAACTACAGCATTTAGAGACCAATTTCTCTACTTTAGTGACATTATATAAGTAACATACAACTGTACCTGCTCTATAGGTTAACCCATCCAAAATTATTACTTTTCCTCCATTAATTGATCAGTAAATAGACCACAACTGTAAACCATCCTTCATTAAACTATTTCTATGATATTTCCTTGCTTATCTATACAACATGCATTGAATTAACTGTATGTTTCCCTAAATCTCAATTAATATTTATCTAATCTTCCCTGCAGTCCTTTGCAATTACATAGAGGTATATTCGTTGTTTAACCACTTACTTCTGGGGATTTGGATCCTACCACTAATACAATGTTTGGCCTGTGACTTTCTGCTCTGCATCGGGTCCTCCATTGGTTTGGGAACGTTCTTCTCCGATTCCGGAATGCTAAACTTTGCCAGGGACACTATTCGCTTTGCCGATCATCCTGGTGTCGTATCCTTCGTTGTTGTGCCGGATCATTCAGTAGGAGTCGCTTCCCATCACTTTATTTCTACAGGACGGTACGGTGTTCTTCCGTAAGCATTATCTCGCTGTCCTCCTTTCAAATATATCTCTCGGTGGACGCTTTCGGACTTCTACGTTCCATCTCGAGAAAGTTCCCCTTTCTGTAACTTATCTACACTTTATTAAAGCTATCAGAACTTAGTCAACTCACCATAACTGGTTCTACTGGTGGATCGCTTCCGGGGACTGTTTCCTGAGCCTATCTCTCCAAAAACACCTTTCTCGCCCTCAAAAAAACTTTATCATTCCCGAAAAAAAACTTCATCACCTCGAAAAAAACTTTATCACATCCCGAAAAAAACCTTTCCACATCCCATTTTGCGCGCGCTCTTCCCCTTTTATTTCCCAAAATTTCGTAACGCCCCTCCTTTCCTCAACCAATCATTTCTATCTGACCATCATCGTCTCCATTCTCATTTGCCTATGACCCATGACACGATGGTCGAGCCCCTTCCGGTGTAGAAAGGACTTCCGTTTCTAGAGAATTCTCGAATATTCTGGAAGGTGATCGAAATTTCGGAGCTCAGTATCATCCAGAAAGCACCTGCGTCCATTTACTTGATTCGTTTCGCCACGCCCGCTCTGTTTGCAGTAAACAAGAACGCCCCCGCTGGTACCCCTATTGTCATCTCTGGAGCAATCCGTCCCTTGCCATTCTATCAGTTGACCCCCCACTGTTCCATCTTGCTATCTTCGCTTGCTGATTCAGGTGTGGGCACTGATTTAAAACTCTTTCTAATGTTTCCTTCCACGATATACTTGCTTTTACATTAAATATAGACCCTACTTAATTAATTTCGATTAGCGTGAGACCCACTATCTTAAACAATATTTGTGACTTTAAGTGCTTCTTTGTAAGGTTTACCATATCACTCTATCTAGCATTCTATCATTAATTACATAGACATTTAATTTAATTAGTAAGACTTTGTGTCTTACAGCCTCCTGCATTCTTTTTCTTTAATTTTCATTTTTTTTTTTTTTTGTCTAAGGCGGGCATGTGTCCCTTCTGCCCATCCCTCAATACGCACCTGCAACCAAAATAGGAGACCCCAGTAGCACAGACAGAAATAATACAGAACGAAAGATGGGCGAAAAAGGCAGTCCATGGGCGACACCACAATATCCCCCATTAAACTATTATATTAGGGTTATGTAGAAAGTCACTTCAACTACCCATGGGTATTGTGTCTGTAAATTGCGTGTCCTTTGGTCGATTTTCGCGCGGTACTGGATGAAAACCCCCGTTTCAAGATGAAACCTTGCTATCTACGCTAGAGACATTCTAAATGACCCACGGACTGAAAATAGCACATAAGTGCTCCTCACCTCATTGATGGGATTCGAATTCGTGTCTTTTGCACCCGGTTGGAGGGGACCATGACGATACCACTGTGCTACCTGGGCAGACGTGATTTCCATTAAGGGTAAATAGTTCTGGAAGCTTCCAAAATATGAATCATGAAAGGTTCATGCTGTTCCTTCACCACTAGGAAACCAACACTAAGAACCGAAGATAATACATTGTCAAGGAATCTAGAGTGACAAATGACCATGCCCCTGGCTCCACAATTCTGTAACTGATATTGTTGTAAAAACGGAATGGCTCTGATTCCAAAAGTTTTTCCATAAAATATTTCTACCAGACTTTTGAATGCCCCTACCTCCCCATATCCGGTGGATCAGAACTCGGTTCGAATCCTGTAAATGAGCAGAGGAATTTTTTTGGGACATTCTCTGTATACATCTAACTTCCTGTATTGAAAGGATTACTTTCAAGAAAACACAACAGTGACGAAAAATAAACAAAAATTTTACTATTATTATTATTATTATCTGGACGGCGTTATTACACCATTGACCACTTGAAAAAAGTTGCCTTTTCCAATGAATCACGTTTCCTACTGGTCGTATGGACTGTATATGGAGGATGCAGCGACCAACTACATGGAGGGATCAATCGGATGTTATGGTCCAACAGAAACAGACAGTGCTTTTGGTTTTGAGAATGCTTTCGTGGGACACTCTTGAGCCCTCAAACTCCGAGATTGCATTCTGAAAGCAAAAAAACATACATCTGGGCAAAGGCTACTATACCGCCTTGTACATCATTAACTTCGTTCACATTTTATATATCACGCTACGCATCCAATACTTTTGATAACAGTGTATATTATATATTATTCTTTTAGCGTGAAGCATAATAAATAAATGTCTTAGTACTGTTAAAAGTTATTTTCGTATTTTCCATTTTCATCATTAAAAACACACTGGTGTGCAAAGAAAGTGCATCACCCTTTAAAATTGCAATTATGGTAATTATATGCCAATATTTCTTACAGATTGCATCAGATAAGATTGACACGAGTAGGTGATGACGTGATATTGCATCAGCTGTTACTTTCAGCTATATAAGCACGCTCTGCAAGAGTTGGAGTCATTCCTTGCTTGTATGAGGATGGCGAGTTACATGCAGTTGACGCCATGAAGAAAGAGTTCCTTTATGTGAGGAAGGATGTTCTTCCCGTCATATTGCTTATATACAGTGTCTTGTAATAAGTGGACAGTCTGCGCGGTAGCACAGTGGTATCGACACCGTTGTCCCACACCACGTGGAAAAGACCCGGGTTCGAATCCCGTCATTGACGCGAGGAGCTTTTATGGGCTTTTTTCACTCCTTGGCTCAGTTAGAATGTCTCAGGCGTAGAGAGCAAGGTTTCCTCGTGAAACTTGGGCATTTCGTCCAATAAAACAGGCAAATCGACCAAAGAACACACTCGATTTACAGACACAATACCCATGGGTAGTTGAAGTGACTTTCTAAGTAACTCTAATATATCTCCTTTTTCGCCCATCTTTGTTTCTTCTGTGTGCGCGAGTGGGGACTCCTTCTTTGGTCGAGTGGTGTGCAATTTGTATGCCTTCCTTATGGCTTTGTAGATTGGTGTTGTGTTTTCTTGAAAGTAATCCTTGAGTTTCTTAATTGCCTTGTTGTGTTGTTCAGTGAGGTCTGTGAATCCTCATCTTCCTGTGGTCAGTCTCTGGAAGGTCAACTTTGGGTGGTGTTTGCGGCTCTTGTTCATCATTGCCCTTCTCTTTTTCATATCAGAAAAATGAATGCGATATTTAATTCAAATTACGACTTAATTATATTTAAATAAAGATAAAAGAGTATATGATATTTACAATAAAAATGTAAGCATAAGGATTATTATTATTAAAAACATTTGAATAATAAAATTGAAGTTTATTTTTTAATAAAAATCTAGCGGTTTAATAATTGTATGTTTATTGTATCGAAGTTTACTCATACACAATTTTATTTAGTTTATGACGACGTAATTTCAGACCACCAAAATTTCGGTTGAGTAGGGCTCATTTTCTGTTGGGACCTCATCTTGTGGTGGTCGAAAGTTCTATGTGGAAGTATTTGACGCCTCCTTTTTTGGGGGCCCATTTAAAGAAAAAAACAGGGATTTTGGGAACCAACCTCCTGTTGATCAAGGCAGATATGTATATTGGATAACGCGCCACTGTGCGAAGTAGTGGCATGTGATGCAGGAAAGCAAGTGTATGAGCTTATGCAGCATCAGCCGAAAAAAAAAATCACACCATTGCCTCCAAATATTTCGAGGATATTGCCGGGTTCGAGGATATTGCCAGTGTTAAATGAAGAAACATGTTTCAAGCTCAAATAGTCAATACAGAAAGTTAGACAATGTTCCGAAAGGAAAGTTTTATGGGGAAGTATTTGACGCCTCCTTTTTTAAGGGCCCATTTAAAGAAAAAAACAGGCATTTTGGGAACCTCCTGTTGATCAAGGCAGATATGTCTATTGTATATTGGATAACAATAGACAATACCCATTTAAAGAAAAAAACAGGGTTTTTGGGAACCTCCTGTTGATCAAGGCAGATATGTCTATTGTATATTGGATAACGCGCCACTGTGCGAAGTAGTGGCATGTGATGCAGGAAAGCAATTGTATGAGCTTATGCAGCATCAGCCGAAAAAAAAATCACACCATTGCCTCCAAATGCCTCCAAATATTTCGAGGATATTGCCAGGTTCGAGGATATTGCCAGTGTTAAATGAAGAAACATGTTTCAAGCTCAAATAGTCAATACAGAAAGTTAGACAATGTTCCGAAAGAAAAATTTTATGGAGAAGTATTTGACGCCTCCTTTTTTAAAGAAAAAAACAGGCATTTTGGGAACCTCCTGTTGATCAAGGCAGATATGTCTATTGTATATTGGATAACGCGCCACTGTGCGAAGTAGTGGCATGTGATGCAGGAAAGCAAGTGTATGAGCTTATGCAGCATCAGCCGAAAAAAAAAATCACACCATTGCCTCCAAATGCCTGTCCAGTTCCTCCTTCAATTTATTCAACCTATCAACTTCCACAACAACAGATGGAAGTTTGTTCCAGCAATTAACCACCCGCTGGCTAAAGGCAAATTTCCGCACATCAATTCTACGTGTGTCTTTCCTCAATTTGAATTTATGCCCTCTTAGGTTCGTAATCTTAACAAGTGGAAGAACCAATTTAGCGTTCTAGACCAATTCAAGGCTTCATACACCTCAATCAGATCACCTCGCAGGTGCCTAATCTCCAGACGTTGCAATTTGCAGAACTTAAGCCCCTCTTGGTAAGAAGATCCCTTCATTTCCCTCAGCAATCTTTTTGTCCTTCTCTGTACACGCTCAAGCAAATCTACATCCTTCCTAAAATGAGGCCTCCAGACCTGTACGCAGTACTCAAGGCATGGCCTGACCATTGCCACAAAGGGATAATCACCTCCTTTTCCCTGCTAGCAAAATTCCTGTATATCATTGACAATACCCCGTGACCTGCTCTGGCAGCCTGTCTGCAATGCTCAAACAACTTCATATCTGACTGCACAATTAATCCCAGGTATTTGTCATTTTCTACCACTTTAATTGTAGTACCACACAGTTGGTACATTCCTCTGGGGTTACTTCTACCCATACGCAGTACTTTGCATTTGTCAATGTTAAACTTCAGTTGCCACTTCTCAGCCCATCTGCCCAAATTTTCTAGATCCTGTTGCAGTAGCACACTGCCATTACTGTCACTGACAACCCGGCCAACCTTTGTATCAACTGCAAACTTTCTGCATGGTTAGGATTGTCCAGTAATCAACTACCATTAATCAATTAATAATAGTTCACTTCACTTAAACATTCAATATTAATCAACCTCAGTTAAACAATGTTAATCTACTACAATTTAAATAATCAATACTAATTCAACTCTCAAGAAAATTAAACAATCTTCAATAATTAACCCCAATTAATCAACCAATAATCATTAACCTCAATTACTCAATCGTCTACCTGTTGAATGGATTATAATCACAATAAATTACACCTTCAATAAATCAAATTAATTTTCTGGCTCGCCAACTGATTTTTATGAATAGTTCAGTAACTATTTTCTTTGGTTCTCCTTGCCTGGGAGAATTATCACTCTCCAACACTCTAAGGCCAAATTTTCCAGGCTGGATAAGTCACTTTTGGGGGAACTCTCTTTGTTATCCGATTTCGGGAAGCTATCACTAACTGTGAGAAAAATTCTGAGGCTGGCACTCGCCAATTGTGGGGGGGGGGGGGATGGATGGTTTTTTTTTTTTTTTTTTTTTTACTGTAGCAAAAGACTTTATTTGCTTCATATAAATGAGTACTTTATATAAATCAAGTTTGTATTAACGAGATTTTACTGCATAAAGCTTTCACAATATTCAAGTGGAGTGGAAAATAAGTAGCAATGTTTAAATGAGTATCAAATAATGCTGCTGTCGTTCTAGGTAAAAAAAAGCAGAAAACATGTTCTTTGGGAAGGTATATAAATACTATTAATTTGACTATACCAAATCAATAACTTATGAATATTATCTAAACAACAGCATGTTAGCTTTCAAGGTTTTATTATATTATGCTTTACTATTGACATCTCTTGTTTATACTTTGTCTTATAAAATCATGACAATAGTGGAAGAACAAACAACAGTACAACATCAAGAATAACGACGCATGGCACTGTTGTGTCACACATTTATGTCACAGTCTACCTGTTACATTAGTCAAACAACCAGTTTTATTTTAATAAAAAGAACAACACCATGGATAATATTCTACATACACAAATAACCCTATGCCTGAACGTGACAATACATTCTAAGAGCATTGGGACTATGAATTTGCTTTTAGGCAATATTTTCACTTTACAAAACCTGACATGATCATTTATGAAGGGTTTCATATTTATGATCATTTGAAATGTTAAAAGTGACAATTTTTTTCTTTTTTTTCTTATTGAGTGGGTTGAAGATAATGAATATGGAAACCATGTGAGTTAAATGATTTAAGAATCTCTGGGTCTGGTTCTACAAAGGGATTAAAGCCTTTCTTTACAATCACCTTGGCAAGCTCCACTGATCTGTTCTTATGACTACATACACATGTGCATACAAAAGATTGGCAACAGAATCATTTTTCTGCCCTGTTGAAGAGTGAAGGTTTATAGTCAGTAGAGTAGTGTATAAAAATAATATTTTGCTGAGTTTTATAGATAGCATAAGATTTCCCTGCAACTGTGTACAGACATGGCTAATAGATTTTAGTTATAGGAGGTAGCATTTTCCCACCTCATTTTTTTTTCTTCTCATTTTCAAAATTATGCTCCCATATCTTCAACATGCAATCTTCGCCAAGGCACCTGTCAATATGCACTTTGGTCCCAGAGGGCGCTCCACAACAACAAGCCTAGCTGACACCATTGTACGCATCCAAACTGCATTTCAAGACAAGGCACAATGCGACGTATTTTATTTTGACATCAAAGGTGCTTTCGACAACATAGATCTCAAAAAAGCTTTTCAAATACTAAAAAATCACTTTCTCGTTGACACAATGATTATTTCCTATCTTCAATACAGCCTAAATCGCAGACTTCTCCTCTTCCCCACTAATACTGACGATATTCTCGTCACAACCTCAACAGGCATTCCCCAAGGAGCCGTTCTCTCCAGTACGATATTTTCAGCATCTCTTCAACCACTTCTACATGAAAATCCAAATCTACTGGCATATGCTGATGATTTAAAGTTATTTATAACCTCCAAAGCCAGTGATGATATTCGCAAAGTTATCAATGATGCGAACTCACAGATTTGTGAAATCATCAAGTACCTGAAAGATCTCAATCTGAATATAAATGCAAGCAAATCTGCTCAAATTACTTATTCCCTTCAGAAACAACCCAACCACACAGAAATAAAAATTGCAGATGTCCCAATCCCAAATGTTTACGCTCACAAAGACCTTGGAGTTGTTTTTGATAAAAATCTCTCCTTTAATGCCCACTATTTATATGTTGCTCAAAAAATTCAAAAAGCAAAATGGTTAATGAAACAAGAAACAGCAGCGATTCAAGACAGAAAAACAGTCATTAAGCATGTTCAAAGATGCATCTTTCCCATTCTGTCCTATGCTTCCGAAATCTGGTCTGGTGCTCCTCAAGTAACCGTCAAGAAATTCCTTGCCCTAGAATATTGGGTTCTTAGATGGCTCAATAGGAAGCTTCGCTTTCCACATACAATATCCAGGCAACAGCTTTATAAAAACCTAAAAAGAAAGCCTCTGCAACAGATGATCAACGAGTCTGGAGTCATGCTTCTTGCAAAGATAATCACCTCTGCATGCGATCCACCAAACTTAGCCAATATAATAGCTGCCCCCAACAGGGAAAATACAAGAAACCAGCGATTCAAATCCAACCTCTCCAGGCTCAAACAAATGGACAGAATGTTCCCCAATGCATCTCTTCACTTCATAAATCATCACAACATTGATTGCAACAGGTTAATCAACTCTGAAGCCTACAGGAGTCAGATCTCCGATGAAATGAAGAAAAATAATCCAACGCAGTAATGGCAGCTGAAAACTAAATGCCCTGTTCTACAATTTTTTAAATTAATAACTAAAATTCCTAGCCATTGTTAATATCTATATAAAATTTGCTATGTACATATACTTTATATCATTTCCTCTGTATTCTTATCTGCCCCTAGCCATGTGCTGTGATGGGCTTGCTGTATTTGCAATAAATGAATATTTATTTATTTATTTATTTATTTATTTAAATGAACAATCCGTGCAAGGTCATTAGTAATTGCAAAAGCCTCAGCATCTCGATCAGCTGGGTCGGTGTGACTAGAAAACGGAAGACAGCTGGAGTTGTGAACATTAAAATCACCAAGGAAAATTACCTCACTGTTAGGAAAGTTGGACTGGAGAAAGTCAAGTTGCAAAGAAAGGAAGTCAAATAGCTCCAAGTGATTAGTGGAGTTGGGAGAACGGTAGAGACAACAGATGAATTTGACACAATGAGGTAGAGAGATTTTAAGCCAGAGAAGATCAAAGAGAGGAGATTCCAAATTGCCAAGTCTCTGACAGAGAATATCAGAATGAATATATGCACAACTACCACCTTTGAAGCGAAAGGAATCATACAGCGAATAAATTGGGCATCTGAGATGAGCAGTAGTTGAATCAACCGATAACTGAGATTCTGTCAGAAAAAGTACATGGGGTTTGGCAGACTGCAAGTGGAAATGGACATCGTTGAGATTAGAATACATTACGTAATAGTATAAAACATGTTGGATGCAATATGGGTTTCACGGATTCCAATCCTTGTCACTGCGGGACAAGTTGCTATACTCGCAATAAAACAATGTTGAAATCTTTTATACTACATAAATGTATATTTATAGGAATTAGAATTTATATAATATCTAAAAATCACTTTTTCAGCTTCCGAACTAAAAAAAAAAATAAATTTTTAAAATTGTCCATCTACTTTTCGACTACAAATAAATATAGGAACTAACTTTGTACAAATGTCGTAAAAAGAAGGAAATTAGCCGATTAAAATTACAACCTGAGTTTAATCAGAGAAATATTTTGAGATTTTATTTTACATATTTGTATCAGTTTACGTTTAGGAGGTTTGGTGAAGACAAATTTACAATTTGTATGTGTCTTCTAACTTACTGGCTCAGTCATTCATCTACTAAACAAAAATGGGCCTGGAGATGAGCCGTGTGGTACATTTTCATTTAAGAGATATACCATTTCTTGACATTATAATTTTATATTTATAGAAGTTACAAAAAGGTTTATATTAATAGAATTATACTAGCAATATAAAGTGAAATTGAAAATATAATTATTGTTTTTATTAATTATTATGATTAAATTACATCAAAATACAAAATATCTTATATTTTAAAAATATTACAAATGTATTAAAGCGGTGTATAATCTTACCACAATCCATGATAAAGGAGAGCCTTTAAAGGATTGCTTTAAAGGAGAGCCTTCGCTCTCCTTTAAAGCAATCGAGAGATCCACCAAGCAAAAGAGGTGTATTTTCCTTGTTCTAATTCTGCCTTTCAGTTCATCCCAATAATTTTTAACTGGGTTAAGATCGGTGCTTTGTGCTGGTCACTACAATGTTCAGATCTTATATTCTTAAAACTAAGTGTTCATGGTGTTTGCTTTGGGACACACAGCATTTTCATATTGTAAGATATAACCGTTTCCTTAAAATTGTCGCAATATAGGACATAGAATTCTTCACATTACCAGTACAGGACGCCGTACCAAATGATTTTATGGATAACAGCTGGTCACAAGTTGAGGGTGATCATGTAAAATAAATATAATTTAAAAATTTTAATGAGAATTTTTATTTGCACGTAATTAATTTTCGAATGCTAATTCAAGCAACTTACAAACTTCACCTGATAACAGAACCTTTCAAAAACAAAGGTTTGCATATTTAATTTTTGAATGACAAATAGACTCTTCCAATTTTCACTTTATTATTTTACTAACATTTTAGTAATATAAACCAGGATCCTCCATGACAGTATACGTTTCGCCATTTGTCACTTTTGGACAGAACCGGATTCGATTCCCGTCTAAAAATGGAGAGTAGTAGTAGTACTAGTAGTAGTAGTAGTAGTAGTAGTGGCACTTGATGCAAGAAAGCAAATGTAGGAGCTTATGCAGCATCAGCCAAAAAAAAAAAAAAAAAATCACACCATACCCTCCAAATGCCTGTCCAGTTCCTCCTTAAATTTATTTAACCTGTCAACTTCCACAACGACAGATGGAAGTTTGTTCCAGCAATTAACCACCCGCTGGCTAAAGGCAAATTTCCGCACATCTATTCTACATCTATCCTTTCTTAATTTGAACTTATGTCCCCGTAGGTTCGTATTCTGAACAAGTGGGAGGATCCCATCAGTAGTTGGGTGGTTGATTGGTGCAACAGACTTCTATATTTTGTTGTGGAAGTTGATGAACGAATGGAGGAGTGAAATGGCAGGGTTTTTTTTTTTTTTTTGGCTGATGCTGCATAAGCTTGCTTTCTTGCATCATATGCAAGAAATAGATGTACTATTTCTTGCATATGAAATAGGTGTGTACTACAATCGAATTAATTTATAGCATGTTATAAAGAATTGAGATAAATGTTAAATATTGGTCTATTCATTAGATTAATGCGTTGAAATAATAATGATAACATAAATTACGGCAAGGCCTTCGACCATGCCACATACCTGGATAACAAAATCGCTGAAGACTTATAAAATGAAGCGGACAGTCACAAACCTTCTAGAAACAACCATAGCGAAATGGAGTACCACTATCAAAGTAGAAAACATCAGAACAAGACCAACCCCCATCGGGATAGAAATCTTTTAGAACATGCCCGTAACCAACTATGATTCTGTCTAGCACTCAATCCACTGTCTACCATGTTCAACAACAGCAAGTACGATATATCCAGAAATAGGGAGAAAGAACCGTACATCCTCTCTCACCAGATGTACGCGATTAACATCGAACCATGCGGCAACCAACAATGAACTTCAACAGCTACTCCTGATCACCGAAATGTTCAGCACTGACATCAGGATACAATAGGCCTAAAAATATACAAGACCCACGGACTGCATCATGGAAATCCAGCCGACAGAAACTACCAGATGAAGACCAGTGGTATGTGCGGATGACGCAGGCTCAAATAGACAGAACACAATGACAGCAAATCCCGGCTGACTGAGAAATACCATCAGAGACTGAGGAGAGTGCTGAAAACTAGGCTGAACGACGAGTACATGGTCAGAGTCATAAACACCAAAGCAGTCCCAGACTGATATACTCCTTCAGGATCATAGATTGGACCAACATAGAGCTGGAGAAGATTATGAGAAAGACAAGAGAAATAATGAACAATGGCCGACAATACGACCCAATGTCGTCCATCGGTAACCTGACCATAGTCATCAAAGGAGAATGGGGATTGATAGATCTCACTGAACAACAGAAGAAGGCGATTCAAAACCTGAGAGATTACTTTCAAGAAACCATAACACCAATCTACCAAGCCATAAGGAAGGCAGGCAAATTGCACGCCACCCACTCGCACAGACAAGAAACAAAAACAGAAAGACGGGAGAACAAGACACCGCACATCAGAAACCACAATGACCTCCATTAAACTATTATACTAAGGTTACCTCACTTCAACAACCCACGTATATTGCGTCTTCAGTAAATTATGTATGTTTTTGATCGATCTGTCTGGATTTTTGGACGAAATACCTCATTTTCTGCGGGGGGGGGATGAAGATTCTTGCTATATTTGCCCGAGACTGACTAAAACAGCCACGAAGTAAAATAAAGCCCATAAAAGGTTTCCATTCGAGTTGGGAGGATGGTGACGATACTACTCCATTAAGGTTTCATAGTTCAGGAGGCTTCGAACGTATGACTCATATGCGGGGGGTGCCTCATCCCCGAGACCGAACGATTCGCTTTGTATATTGACCCTCAAGTAATGAACTCAACACCATGAACTAAGTAAATACATTGGCAAGGACACTGGCCTAAATATAATAGTTTGTTTTTTTTTGTACACCGACTTAAGAGAGGATGTCAAAGAAATGTGGTATATGGAACAAGTAATGACCATCCGGATCGCCGTCTGAACCACCAGCATGGTGCCAAAGAGCCTTCTTAAGAATCTAGCAACCTCGCAGAGAACCTGAGCACCAGTAAGACAGTCGGAGTGTTCCCTACCAATAATACCAACCGAACAACTACCCACAAACATCTGGTACAAGTACCCGTACGGAGATGGACAAAACACCCTTTAGGAGATGTAATAATTTCTTCAAATAAGAAATTAAAAACTGACAAAATGAATTACACAAAGAATCCCTGCCTACAGCAAGTCCCTTTAGTCCTTCGAGAGGGTTGGTGCGATGCCAAGACGTATTTTACTTAAAAAGAAATCGAACGTGATGACGAAAGATGTCTCCCAAATTAAGGATGAACTGTTTTGGAACTTAGCTTATGTAATATGCTCAGTTCCAATGCAATTACTGTCCCATGGTTTAGGAGTGATTAATTAATTAAACTGATAGGAATTTCTTCAAAGATAAATTAAGGAGAAAGTAGAAGAACATAACCTAACGTCACCAGGATTTAAACGTGGGTTATTGCGGCCACAACGCAATGTCCTAACCACTAGCAATATGGGAGGAAGAACATCCTTCCTCACGTAAAGCAACTCTTTCTTCGTGGCATCAACTGCACGTAACTGGCGATCCTGACACAAGCAAGGAATTACTGCAACTCTTGCACAGCGTGTTTATATAGCTGAAAGCAACAGCTGATGAAGTATTAGTGATTGGTAGAATATCTAAAAGTACCGTATAAGAATTAGATTAATAGGAGAATTAGCAAAAAGGATTAATTTTCGGTACTCACCTTAACTGATCTGCTTTGTTACATGATGTTAAGTGGAATAGAATTAAAACTAATTATGGTTGAACAAGTGACGTTCAAAATTCTATTATTCAAAATTGCATTATTTAAAAACATTTGAATAATAGAATTATAGTTTATATTTTAATAAAAATCTTGCCAGTTTAATAATTTTATGTTTATTGTATCGCAGTTTACTCATAAACCTTTTTATTTATTTTATAACGACTTAATTTCAGATTATCAAAATGACATTTGACCTGTGTTTATTTTCGATTGAGTCATATTCAGCCTCTGCGATGTGTTTAAATAACGAGAAACGTTTCAAGCGCAAATAGTCCCAAAAAAAATGGAATTATTTGAAGCCCAATTTTTTTAGGAGCCCATTTAAAGAAAAAAAAACAGAAATTTGGGGAACCCTCTGTTGATCAGGGCTCGAAGCAGAAGTCTTTATTGCGTAAGTCATAGTGAGGAGTGACTCCACCTTTTCAATTACTGCTCCTTCAGTCATTATTTCCCTTTCTGTGGCATACTTGTTCATCATTACTTTTGTTTTAGCCATATTCATCTTTAGTCCAAAATCCTTACTAATTGTGGATAACTGATTAAGATTTTCCTCTAATTCATTGGGGTCGTGGCTTAAGACCACAATGTCATCTGCAAATCGTAAATGGTTTAGGTACTCTCCGTTCACATTGACTCCTTCCTGCGACCAGTCTAATCTTCTGAAAGCTTCCTCAAGGGCAGCAGTAAACAGCCTCGGAGATATTGTGTCTTCTTGTCGAACTCCTTTCTCGATTTTAAATTTTCTGCTGTCTTTGTCTAGTCTAATAAAGGAGGTAGCACTTTCATATATTTTCTTCAAAATAACAATATATGGGGTAACTATGCCTTGTTTTACCAGTGCCCGAAACATTGCCTTATGCTGTATGGAGTCAAATGACTTTTCATGATCCACTAATTCCAGGCATAATGGTGTTTTATATTCATTTGCTTTCTCCTTTAGCTGTTATTTTAAGTGAAGGTGATCCATAGTTGAGAATCCTGTCCTAAAGCCAGCTTGCTCTTTCCGTTAATTCTCATCAAGTATTCTTTCTAATCTGTTAGTAATGACCCTTGTAAACAACTTGTAGATGTTGGATAACAAGCTATTTGGTCTATAATTTCCAATTTGTGATTTATCTCCTTTCTTATGCAGCCAAACTATGATTGCATTATTCCACTCTTTAGGCGTTATAACTTTCCTAATGCATTTTCTAAAGAGTCTTGCCAATTTCTGTGTCATATCTCTTCCTCAAAATTGTAAAAACTCTACAATAACTTCATCTTCCCCCGGGGCTTTCTGATTCTTCATTTTCTTCAATGCTTCATTTTCTTCATTTTCTTCAGGAAGAATATTGAGTATGTCGTATGTGTTGCTAATTTGCAATCCATCTTCCCCACTACTGGCATCATTCCCTCGCTCCTTGTATAATTCTCTATAGTAGTCTTCTGCTATTTGAATTATGCCTTCTCTGCTGTTTATAAGTACACCATCGCTATTCTTCAGTTTCAGTATCATTTGTCTTTCTCTATTACTACTCACGGCTGCTGATTTAAATCATTTGTTTTCCCTTAATGCTTGTTCTACTTTTCTTGTGTTAAATCTTCTTATGCCCTCTCTGAGTCTCTTTCTAATGGCTTTGCAAAACTCAGTATACTCAATTTTCTCCCTGTCAGTGTTTTTCTTGCTCTTCATTTGTCGTCTTCGGTTCATCATGACAAGTGTTTCTTGACTAATTTTTTCTTCTTTGGATTTCTTTTTCCCTATAGGTTTCTTGGGCTTTATCACTTTCAGAAAGTTGTAATATTCCTCGTTGATATCTTGGTCCTGAGCAGTCTGCAGAAGCTCAAACTTGTTCTTAAGTTCCAGTACATACTGCTTTTTCAAAAAGTCACAAAGGAGATTAGGAGGAAGACAGATTACGAGAAATCGTTCGCAGAGGATGCAAAGAAAAACAGCAAGGACTTCTTTACCCATATAAACTGTAGATGGAAGGGGATGAATCTATTTGGTCCACTGGATATTGATGGTTGAACTGTTGATGATCCTGCTCAGGTAGCTGATAATATGAATGAGTATTTGACATCTACAATTCAAACATTCAAAAACGAAGACATCAATACCAGTCCCCAGAAAGAAATACCACAGGTTGCTACAGTATTCTTTGGAGAATTTGTGCTGTGGTGTACAAATGGAGCAAACTCCACTAGTGTGGTAAAGTGTTTTAATTTTGTAATTCCCATATTAGAAAAAATTTAGAAAACAGAAGAATTAAGGTGTCTGAAATTTAAAAAGTACTTAATATTTCCCATGGAAGCATTTTAACAATAATACATGATGATTTGGGAATGCTCAAAGTTTGTGCTACACGTGTTGTCAGAAACATCAGCTGGTGGAGTCATCAAAAGAGAATTTAAAATTTGTTCTTGCTAATTGAGGTAGATTTTCATCCCCTTTTGGTGACTGGTGATGAACTTGGTTACATATTTATGATTCTGAATCCACATTACAATGCAGTGTAATCACAACGAATCGCTAATTCCGAAAACGTTTTGGACCCAACCATTAGCCGGCTTGGAAGTTGGCATGAATCTTCCTGGACACAAAAGAATTGTTGTTAATTGATTATCTTTCACTATTTAAAACAACAATAACAGGACAATATTATGCTAGAAGATTATTTCAAGAATAATCTCCCATCATGATTATTATCATGATTAGGCAAAAACGTAGCCTTATGAAGTAATGTGTTGTGGATAGACAAGGCATCAAGATTTTGAACAAGTCAAAGTGTTGGTCCTTTGCCGTTTAACCAATCTACAGTTTCTCAACTACTTTCCATCCTTACCTAAAGAAGATGTCTTGCCAGAAGAAAAGGAAATAGAACGTTCAGTATCCACAACATCCTTAAACAAATGTGTCTGGCCAAGACCTGTTAGAATGGTTGAGAGATCAGTGGGTCTATTTGACTTGAGCCCCAAGCCCAAAAGGGGCTCGAATACTTTTTTAAATAGATTTATCTTCAATAAATTATATACCCCCTGGCATCATTGGACTTCTAAGAGAGTCATTTTGTGCCACAGAAGCAGAAGAGCTTCTAATAGGCATTCTCTCAAATGTTGTTAATGGTTTATTCATGCTGATTACCAATTTTTATTAATAGGTCAGTATTAAGACCATGGAAGGCGCATCAAAATATTAATGATTGGGATGGTTAAAACTGTCTATACACAAATTGTATAACGTTTTGTCTTGAGCAGAAAATCTAAAAACTAGTACAGCTTTAAATCTTGTTTTTTCCATCCTGTTCTACTTAGAATTCTTTTTATGGGTCAACTGCGTAAGACATGGAGGGTCTCTTAAGTTTCTCAATTTGTCGTTTTTTTAGCCAAGAGCGCAAGCTTGACTTCATCAACAGTTTTAGGAATAAAAACCAACCAAACCTAGTGTCAATCGAAAGGGGAGGTAGGGTATTTAGGAGGGATTATAAGTGGTGTATAATCTTAGCACAAGCCATAATATACCCCGCTCTCCTTTAAAGTAATCGAAAGATCCACCAAGAAAAAGAGATGTATTTTCCATGTTCTAATTCTGCCTTTCAGTTCATCCCAATAATTTTTAACTGGGTTAAGATCGGTGCTTTGTGCTGGTCACTACAATGTTCAGACCTTATGTTCTTAAAACTAAGTGTTTATAGTGTTTGCTGTCTTTTCTTATTTTTAGCAGTAGATGCATCAAAGACATTTTCTGTTAGAAAAAGTGACCAATCGAGAAGACAAGAAATTGTTAATTAAAATATTTATTCATGCGTAATTAATTGTAAAAAGTATTTGAAATGCCACACTTTGCAAAAATGCCGCTTCAAAAAGAACAGTCCCTTCAAAGTGGCCCTTCAAAGTTTTTTATACCGTGTCCCGACCCGCGCACGCTCCATAGTTCACCTGCAGTTGCTGCAATTTGCATAACGACTCGTTGGTCATAATGTTTTGGCACATCGGTGTATACACAACGGGGAACTTTGTTGTTGTTTTATTTATTTTTTTTAATTTCGGAATATTAGATGGGTCTCAGCCTCGAATTGAGACACTACGAGCATAATTGGGACTGGCCCACCTTCCCGTGGTGTGGAGGAATACCCGGAATCATCTTTCCAGATGATTGATGCTTCTGGGTAGCCAAGTGGCCAGACTGAACAGAACACACACGAACCTACACTCTTCACATAATGTGGCCCGTTTGCAGATATGTGAGCAGTGTAGAATCGAGTGAGGAGGAGTCGAATGGACGTCCTAGGAGCCGTCCCTTACACAAACGCATGTCGATTTAATGAGTCTGGCTTCAAATTTTGTGAATACCTTCACAACGAGTTGCCATGATATTGCACGACTTCAAATAAGTAACGCTTCACCTGAGGAGAAGACTAATGTTACTTATTCTCAGATAGGTACCACCTATCCAAGAATATGTATTCTTTTTTTTAATTTTCTGTAATCCACTGGCTTCCAGCTGTGAAGGGAATTGTACACAGCAATGTGTATATCACGAAGAGTTCTTCTTATTCAAAGTAGTGCAATATCGTGGCAACTCGTTGGGAAGGTATTCACAATATGAGATTTAACTTAAAACGATGCCGATTTATAAATATCCTGTTTATTCAGAAATGGCTGCGTATTAATGATGCTATTGCACTTAACATACACTTAGTCTACATTTCTCGCAGCTTCAGGCTTTATCCCTAAATACATCTTAGTCTTAATAAAAATAACGTTTAAAAATACAGTAAATATAAAAATTCGTGTTTAAAATATACCACGAGATGGCAGCACTATATACGTTGAAAGATAAATTATTTTAATAGAATATATGGAGGATATTCTCACCATCGAGTACACTATTGAATGAGAAAAGCAGTCCATTAGCTGATTAAAGAACGTCTGTACAAGATATGTTTAGTATCACAAATATGAGCGTGCTTGCAAATTTGAAGCCAGACTCAGCGTTTGTGTAAGGGGCGGCTCCTAGGACAAGGTATGTCTGCCGGGAGCAACTATTAATGATGTCACCAACAGATTTTAAGCGGGGTAAAGTGAATATTATTATTCATGTGGGGACTAATGACATTAAACGTACACAATCTGACAATTTGTTGGACAAATACAGGACCATGATGAGGAAATGCCACAATGTCTGTGTGTCTGCAATTCTGCCCACAAACGATACGAGGGATAATACCTTAAAAGCCTTGGTGGATTAACTCAAGACTTGAAGGACTCTGCAAGGCTTTTGGGGGAAATTTGTAGAAGGAATTTGTTTTGTAGAGACAGGTACACTTAAACAAAGGTGGTGCAAAAGTTTTTGCCAGTATTATTGAGGATACCTTAAAGGATCAGGGAAACTGCTAGTCAGGGGGGATGTGGGTAATACTGACACGCGTTTATCTGATAATATTGGTCAAAGTAGCTCTTGCACATACCTCAAGAGTTCTTATCTGTTACCCGAACTGGACATATCATCTAGATGTCCTGGGGGCAAATACATTTCACGTGTGCGGGTAGCTAATATCAGGGAAGAGAGCCTAAAAAACTTCAAGGGTTGTGTTAGGGTTGTTAAATATACAAGAACAGTAAATCTTAATTGTTTATACAGCAACGTTAGAAGTGTCATCAATAAAATGAGCGAATTCGAACTGCTGGTTAAAACAAGTAACGCGGACATAACAGGGCTTACAGAGACGTGGTGCCACCCTGAAATTGAGGTTGATGAGATGAGTTTCAGTGCGGCTTGTATTATGTATTTAGGAAGGATAGGGTAGATAGAAGGGGTGGGGGTAATGCTTCTTATCAGAAGCAGCCTGAGTGCGACGATAGCTTTCCAGTATTCAGACGTTTCACGTGCTAGTATAGAATCTGTATGGTGTGAGATAGTTGGAAACAAAGGTAGAATGCGAGTAGGAGTAATCTACAGACCAGGTGATTGTGAAGATAATGACAAAAGCCTCTACATGCAAATGGAATTGGGTTATCTAGAGTGTCACTTCAACCACCCATGGATATTGTGTCTGTAAAGTGCGTGTCCTTTGGTAGATTTCCACCTGCACTGGATGAAAAGCCCCCTTTTCAAGATAAAAACTTGCTATCTACGCCAGAGACATTCTAACTGACCGATGGACTGAAAATAACACATAAATGCTCCTCGCCTCATTGATGGGATTCGAACTCGTGTCTTTTGCACGCGGCTGGAGAGGAATGGTCATTTGTCAAAATATTTCTACCAGACTTTTGAATGCCCCTACCTCCCCATATCGGGTGGCCTGAAGTGGGTTTGAATCCCATAAATGAGCAGATGAATTTGCGCTTGAAACGTTTTTCTTATTACACCGACGAATAAATCGGCGACGGAGAGGTCTCAGCCTAAAGTGAGCCTACTCCACCGAAATTTTGGTGGTCTAAAATTACGTCGTCATAAACTAAATGAAAAGGTGTATGAGTAAACGTCGATACAATAAACATACAATTTTTCAACCGGCAAGATGTTTATTTGAAAATAAACCGCAATTTTATTATTCAAATGTTTTAAATAATAATCCTTATACGCACCATGTTATTGTAAATATCATATACTTTTCTGATATGATAAAGACAAAGGCAAGAGCCGCAAACACCACCCGAAGTTGACCTTCCAGAGACTGACCATAGGAAGATGAGGATTCACAGACCTCACTGAAGAAGGTAATTAAAAAACTCAAGGATTACTTTCAAGAAAACAGAACACCAATCTACCAAGATATAAGGAAGGCAGACAAATTGCACACCACTCCACAAAACAAGGAGTCCCCCCTCGCGCAGACAGAAGAAACAAAAATGGGCGAAAAAGGAGATATATTAGAGTTACTTAGAAAGTCACTTCAACTACCCATGGGTATTGTGTCTGTAAATCGAGTGTGTTCTTTGGTCGATTTGCCGAAATGCCCAAGTTTCAAGAGGAAACTTTGTTCTCTACGCCTCAGACATTGTAACTGAGCCAAGGAGTGAAAAAAGCTCTTCGCGGGATTCGAACTCGGGTCTTTTCCAAGCGTTGTGAGGAGGACGGTGTAGATACCACTGTGCTACCGCGCAGACTGTCCACTGATTACAAGACACTCTATAAGCATGACGGGAAGAACATCCTTCCTCACGTAAAGCAACTCTTTCTTCGTGGCATCAACTGCACGTAACTGGCCATCCTGACACAAGCAAGGAATGACTGCAACTCTTGCACAGCGTGCTCACATAAAGCTGAAAGCAACAGCTGATGCAGTATTGGTGATTGGTAGAATATCTAAAAGTAAAGAAAAACGTTTCAAGCGCAAATAGTCAATACAGGAAGTTAGATATATATAGCGAATGTCCCAAAAAAAAAAGAAAGTTTTATGTGCAATTATTTGACGCCCCATTTTTTAGGGGCCCATTTAAAGAAAAAAACAGGGATTTTGGGAACCCCCTGTTGATCAGGGCTCAAAGCAGATGTCTTTATTGCATATTGGATAACGCGCCACTGTGCGAAGTAGTAGCAGTAGTGGCATGTGATGCAAGTGTATGAGCTTATGCAGCATCAGACAAAAACAGCAAGGATTTCATTACCCATATAAACTGTAGATGGAAGGGGATGAATGTGATTGGTCCACTGGATATTGATAGTTGAACTGTTGATGATCCTGCTCAGGTAGCTGATAATATGAATGAGTATTTGACATCTACAATTGAAACATTCAAAAACGAAGACATCAACACCAGACCCCAGAAAGAAATACCACAGGTTGCTACAGTATTCTTTGGAGAATTTGTGCTGTGGTGTACAAATGGAGCAAACTCCACTAGTGTGGTAAAGTGTTTTAATTTTGTAATTCCCATATTAGGTGCAGTACCATAGTAGTACCAATGTCTATAATAGGTTAGTACAGTACCATAATAGGTACTGTACCAACCTATTATAGACATTATTGCACAAATGATAAGAATCTGTATAATGCAGTGATAAAATCTCATGGAGAATATTTTGATGAAAAATCAGTATAGTTGTGAATATTAATTCATTTCAATATTGAAGATGGCTAATTAGTTTCGATGAATTTGATAATTGTGATGGGATGCTGATTCTAGGGCCGGCCAACTTACAATTTCTTTTTTGTTTGTTTGAAGAAAGGTAGCAGATCTGCGTCACTTGAGGACTTGAGAGGACAAAGAGAGCAGAAATGCTAGAGATAATCCTGAAAGAATGATTAGATGTTTGGGGAAGTATTACCCAGTTATGACACTGTTTGCAAGATGGTTGGTAAAGTTCAAAAGAGGACGGAGGTTTTTCCACAGGCTTTTTTCCTCTTTGTGTTTTACTCGACAAAACTACTGTATCAATTTTCTTCAAATTTAAATCACAAACTGAAAATTTTATTTCTTTTTTGACCATGTACTTTAGCCAGCGGTGTTTGGAAGACCACGATCCAATGAATCTTCTTCTCGTATGGGTCGCCGGAGTAGATGCCCGTTGAAGGTAACTATGATTACCGATGCTGAAAATTTTCATCTGGACTGCAGTTATTAGATCATTTGATGACTGGAAAAAAGTTGCCATCTCGAAGGAATCGCGTGGACCAGGACATCGGAGTGGATATCACTCCGATGTCCTGGTCCAAGAGACATTGGCAGCAGTTCTTTTGGTTTTCGGGGGGTTGTTTTTCTAGGAACCTCTTGGAGCTCCCTCACACTCGTATATCTCATTATGAATGCTAAAAACTACATGTGGGTGATCACAACTTGGATGGCACATGTGTGTTCTAGCAGGATAATTCACCCTGCCACGTTGCCGATATTATTCGAGATGTTTCGCAAAACACCAAAGTGACTTCCCGGTGTTACCCTGGGAATTAAATTCATCGATATGAGTCTCACATCTCTAGGATGGTCAATCAACAAATCTGGCGTTTAAATCTTCCAACACGGATATCGCAGATCGATAGGATGCAATCCTCATAACATGGTACAACATACCTCCTGCAAAGTTCAAAGGCCTTTTTGGATTTGTTTATTATGATTGTTTTCTATATGATTTATGATTGTTCAATGGTCGTTTTGGATTTGTTTATTATGATTAAGCGAAAACACAGCCTGGTGAAGTAATGGGTGGTGGATTGACAAGCCATCAAGATTCTGGGGTGTTCCTGAAATGACAGTTTCGTTTTGTATTTTTTCATCATGGACTTAACCAGCGGTGCTTGCGAAACCACGTCCAATGTATTCTCTTCAGTATGGGCTACCACAGTAGGTACCCGCTCAAGGGTTGATTGGTTTACTGCGAACTCCACTGACCTGATGGTCGTGACGAAAAATAAAAAAAAGTTTTATTATTATTATTATTATTATTATTATTATTATCTGGACGGCGTTATTACACCATTGACCACTTGAAAAAAGTTGCCTTTTCCAAAGAATCACCTTTCTACTCCTCGTATGGACCGTATATGGAGGATGCAGCGACCAACTACATGGAGGGATCAATCCGATGTTCTGGTCGAACAGAAACAGGGAGTGCTTTTGGTTTTGAGAATGCTTTCCTGGGACTCTGTTGAGCCCTCAAACTCCGAGATTGCATTCTGAAAGCAAAAAAAAACATACATGGTGAGTAATCATGTACACCCCTTCATGGTAACTGTCTTCTCGATGGCACGTCTTGTCACGTTGCAGGAATTGTTCAAAATGATTCGTCGAACACCAAAGTGACTTCTTAGGCGCTCAGTTTGCCAATATGAATCGAAGAACATCTTCGATTTTGCCAATTGACAGATCTGGATATTGGATCTTGCACTACGAACTATCACAGATCTACATGTAGTTTTTTGCCACACGGAACAACATATCTCCTGACACGTTCAGAGGCCTTATTGAGGCCATGCCCCACAATAGGTGGTCATAATATTTTGACTGGCCAGTGTATTTGGAATATTCCTTTGACTAATATATTCTTTGGGTCTTCTTCTTCTTCTTTGGTCCTTAGCTGGCAGCTGGGGGAGGCGGTTGGCCACGCAACCAGTATGCTGCTGTAGGTGCCGCAGGGTTTCGGACTTGCTCTGTGATGTTCTTCCATACCTTACGATCCATGGCTTCAGTCCTGGCCTGGTTAAGGTCGAGACGTCGGCTCTTCAAGTCATCTTCCACTTGCTTGGCCCACGTTTTCCTAGGCGCGGTCCGTTGGATGCTCCATTGGGTGGGTCGTTGTCTCCAAAGGAGTGTGGATGGTATTCTGTTCGTGCCCATTCTACATACGTGGCCAAACCATCTGAGCCTTCGCTTCTGGATTTGGTCGGCAATGGTTGGTTGCTGTTGGCATCTGGCGCGGATGGTATCATTAGTGATGCGGTCGCGAAGAGAGATGCCCAAGATCTGCCGCAGGCATCGCATTTGGAATACCTCAAGTTTGTTCAAATCTAACTTGAGACAAATCCATGTTTCCGATCCGTAAAGAAGAATGGGCAGGATCAAAGTCCGGAAGAGTCGGATTTTAGTCTTTGTGGAAATGTTGGTCCTCTTCCACAGACACCATTTGAGCGAGGCGAACGCAGTGGCCGCCTGTCCAATTCTGCTGTGGATTTCCATGGTGGATGCAACTTTCTTCTCCTGGACCAGCGACCCAAGATATTTAAAGTCCTGCACTTGCTCGATCTGGACGCCTTCGAGATAGATGGTGGCTTGCGACCCATCTGTTGTCAGGGCCTTTGTCTTACCAGCATTGATCTTCAAACCGTATGGCCGGGCAATGCGGGCAATGTCGTAGAGGATGTCCGTGGCTTCAGCGTCGTTACCGGCAAGGATAGCACTATCATCAGCAAACATCAGGTCAGTCACATAGTGATCCTTGTCATATTGTATGCCCTGTCTGTTTCTGAATGCTTGCCTCATAATGGCGTCAACCACGATGTTGAAAAGCAAGGGGGAGGCTACATCCCCTTGGCGGACTCCAGTTTGGATGGTAAATTCCTCTGATAAATCGTTCTGGATGCGCACCTGGCTGGTTAAACCGTTGTATGCAGTTTGGAGGAGTGTGATTTGGGTAACGAATATTTAAGCAGTGAGCATTCACTGTTTATTATATGTAGTGTTTTCATTCATTCATTGCATCAACTTAGAAATAGACTTGACCTAATTCTGTCTTCTGGTAAGTGTATAATTGATGGACCCCCCGAAATGTTCTTTCCATCCGATCATAGCCCAATTGCAATGCTCATAATGCTACCGCATGTGCACTTCAATGCCAAGGAAAAAATTAAGAGCCAGCTTGTCACTTCGCCAGCCTTATAAAGGACTCTGGGAGTGATAAATGACTATGCTGAATTATGCCCCTGGCTCAAGAACTGTGTAAAAAACAAATGTCTCTGATTCCATTATACTTTCCGTAAATCACTTCTACCAGCGTTTTGGATAGCCCTCCCCATCCCGGTTGGAAAAGACGTGAGTTCGAGTCCCGTAGATGAAGAGAGAAATTTTTAAGGGTCGTTTTCACAAAGTGGCTGACTTAGTCTGTCTCAAGCGCGAGTAGCATGGCTTTTTCTCTGGAAGCTCGAATATTTGGTCCAGCAAACAGAAAATAAACCACAGAACCATGCAATTAAGAGACATATACACTGTATGTGGAGTAGTATAGCCTTAGTCGCTAATGTTCCTAAAACCCAATAACAACAACAACAACAATAAAACATTGAATACCCTGTGTTTAAACAATGCGAAGTGAAGTATTTAAACCTTGTATCTAAACCATGTGAACTTCTTTGGCCAATATCAGTTTGTATCCATACGCAAATGAGCTCTTTTTGCATCAGTGCACGGTTTGAGTACACCTTAACTTTTGTTCATTGGTGTATATATATTACAACTTATTGAATGTTGAGTACAAACAGGGGACCCTTATCCTGTTGAATTATTTTGGCCCCCTTTAAGCGGATTATAAATAAAATAAAAAAATTTTCTTGACTGACCTGGGTCACTCAAGGCACATGTACTTATGCCTCCGCGCCCCTGACCATTCGGCTACAGCGACTAGCGACGCATGCGCATGAAATCGGTTCCTCTTAAAGGTTCTTGGCTGTTCGCAAGAAGTATAGTTTATATGTCATAAAGAAGAAATATTTCTGTTATCTCAATAGATTTCTTAGCAGTCAATCACATTTCTTGCCGTTCCTACGATGACATTCGCTTTCCTCAAACGTTGCCCTTGTAGAATTTTAATTGCTCCCAACGCACGCATAGACATTTCGAACTCGATAGTGCTACAGTACACTGATGCGCAAACTTTAAGGAGCAGTCAGGTTTTCACCTGTAGCTTCTGATAGGAGCGGCCTGGATATGGGAGGAAAAGCATACCAAAGGAACCTCGTGAAGTACAGAATGATGAAGGAAACAGCAATGGAAAAAAAAAAGGGACTTTATTGAAAAATGGCAACGTAGCACTGGCTGCCATGATACACATGCATGACTGCCAAAGATGGAACGAAGGTAAGAGGGGGTCCTCAATGAAATATGACCATCCCTAATGTCGATGCTGGCTTTGCACCGCCTGTCCATACTTAGACAATGTTGTTGATAAGTTCTTGCGGTAACGTCGTCCATTCCTCTGTCAGCGCCATCTTCAACTGGTGAACATTTTCTGGTGGGTTGATGTGCCGCTAGGCGTCTCTCCAGAGCGTCCCATACGGATTTGATGGGATTTAGATCGGTGGGACGGGCAGACCAATCCGTACGAACAATATGCTAACTTTCCAAAAGCATATCAACAGTTGCTGTGCGATGGGGTTTGGTGTTATCATTCATAAACACGAACTCGGGGCCAATGGCACCTCGGAACAGACGCACATGGTGAAGGATTACTTCAGTACAGTAACGTGCACCGGTTGCAGTACCACCTTCCAGTATGTGGAGTTGAGTACGTTCATCCAAGATAACGCCGCCTCAAACGAGAATACGTCGACTGCCATATCGATCCCTCTCAGGGAGGTTTGCGGGGTGATACCGTGTGCCAATCTCTCGCCAGATTAGCTGAGTCCTGGATCGCTGCTGAGACTGAATCTACTGTCATCAGTAAAGAGTACTTTAAATAATGAGTTTGTGGTTGTAACCTTTAGAAATAGTGTTGGTCCTTACCTTTTGCGCACTAGTGAATATATAAAGTTCAAGGTTACACTAAAATTCCCGTGCAAACATCAAAGTATTTTTTTTCATCAGAGATTTATATTGACTGTAAAATTGTATTTCGTTCAATTATTCTCTTTTTGGATTATTAAAGGAATTGTCCATCTTTAATAACAAAATTAGCAAAAGTGACATTAATATCGATTGAAAAGATTTTGACAGTTAAAATTTTAAGATAAAAAATCTAGTGATGTTCTGTAAACAACCCCAGGGGCTCACATCTGATGAGTTTGGGCTTGGCACACCCAGGATCCTCAGCTGGATATCATCATTCTTCTCTTTCTTGCTGATTCCCTTTTACTTTTGTCTCTCTCTCTCTCTCTCTCTCTCTCTCTCTCTCTCTCTCTCTCTCTCTCTCTCTCTCTCTCAGGGTAAATGGGGAATTTGTTTTTGGATGATGCAGCATAAGCCTCAGGCTTCCTTGCAGCATATGGCTAATAATAATAATAAGGGTTTGCTTACTTCCTTTGTTGCCTCCTTTAATATAACTCGATAGATCTCGTCCATCCCAGGTGCCTTTCTAATGTTTAATTTCAACAATTTCTTCTTCACTTTGCTCTCAGTTATCACAAAATCATTTTAGCTCCCTGTTAGAGTTTGATAAACGTCTGGCACTCCCTCATTGAATATCTGCTCATGTCTGAATGTAGATGCAAAATACTCATTTAATCAGCTACCTCAGCATGATCATCAATAGTTAACCCATCTATGTTAAGTGATCCAATCTGATTCATCCCTTTCCTTCTAGAGTTAACACACGTAAAGGATTCTTTGCTGTTGTTCTTTGCATCCTTTGCCAAAGATTTCTCTTAATAACTTTCGCATGGTTTAGGAGTGATTAATTAATTAAACTGATTGCTGGTAGGATAATCATTTCACTGCAATTAATACTTAGAATGCTACTGGAATTAACCTCCAGAGTGCGCACTTATTTTAATACTAGGAATTCCTTCAAAGATAAATTTAGGAAAAAGTTGAAGAACATAATCTAACGTGACCAGGATTTAAACGTGGGTTATTGCGGCCACAACTCAATATCCTAAGCATTAGCAATATGACGGGAAGAACATCCTTCCTCACGTAAAGCAACCCTTTCTTCGTGGCATTAACTGCACGTAACTGGCCATCCTGACACAAGCAAAGAATGACTGCAGCTCTTGCAGAGCGCGCTCACATAAAGCTGGAAGCAACAGCTGATACAATATTGGTGATTGGTAGAATCTGTAAAAGATTAAACAAGTGACGCATGAGTCTATGACTGTATAACAGTCACACAAGTGCGTAATTAGTGTTTAGTAAAGTTCGTGTAGGCTAGGGCTCATAATACCGTAACCACCAATATCAATTCTCTTCACACGTGACTTTCTAAGTAACCCTAATATAATTTAGAAATTTCCGTGTCCCCTTTTTCGCTCATCTTTGTTTCTTCTATGTGCGCGAGTGGGGACTCATTCTTTCGTCGAGTGGTGTGCAATTTTTCTGCCTTCCTTATGGCTTAGTAGATTGGTGTTGTGTTTTCTTGAAAGTAATCCTTGACTTTCTTAATTGCCTTGTTGTGTTGTTCAGTGAATCCTCATCTTCCTATGGTCAGTCTCTGGAAGGTTAACTTTGGGTGGTGTTTGCGGCTCTTGTTCATCATTGCCCTTGTCTTTTTCATATCAGAAAGATGAACGCGATATTTAGTTCAAGTTACGACTTCATTATATTTAAATAAATATAAAAAAGTATATGATATTTACAATAAAACGATATTATTATTATCCTTTTAATAATAACCCATACAGAAGGATTATTGTTAAAAACACTGGAATAATAAAATTGCAGTTTATTTTTAATAAACATCTTGACGACTTATTAATTTTATATTTATTGTATCGCAGTTTACTCATACAGCTTTTTAATTATTCTATGACGATGTGATCTCAGATGATCAAAAGGTTGCTTCAATTTTTTTTTTTTTAAGGTTGGACGCATCTGACGATTTTGCGAGTATTTGCGGTTTTTTTCTGAACGTTTCAAGCGCAAATAGTCAATACAGGATATGTACAGCGAATGTTTAAAAAAAAGAGCTTTATGTGGAATTATTTGACGCCCCATTTTTTACGGGCCCATTTAAAGGAAAAAAAAGGAATTTTGGGAACCCCCTCTGATCTCAGCAGATGTCTTTATTCCATATTGGATAACGCGCCACTGTGCGCAGTACCAGCATGTGATGCAAGTGTATGAGCTTATGCAGCATCAGCCAAAAAAAATTCCAAAACAATCCCCTCTAAATGTTCGTCCAGTTCCTCCTTAAATTTTATTAACCTATCAACTTCCACAACGACAGATGGAAGTTTGTTTCAGCAATTAACCACCCGCTGGCTAAAGGCGAATTTCCGCACATCTGTCTTTTCTTAATTTGAATTTCTGCCCTCTTAGGTTCGTAATCTGAACAAAGGGAAGAATTCCATCAGAATTCAGGGTCCTCAACTCCTTAAAGGCCTTATACACCTCAATCAGATCGCCTCGCAGGTACCTAGTCTGCAGACGTTCCAATTTGCAGAACTTAAGTCTCTCTCTTGGTAAGAGGATCCCTTCATTCCCCTCACCAATCTTGTTGCCCTTCTCTGTACACGCTCAAGCAACTCTACACCCTTCCTAAAATGAAGCCTACAGACCTGTACGCAGTACTCAAGGCATGGCCTGACCATTGCCACAAAGGGATAATCACCTCCTTTTCCCTGCTAGCAAAATTCCTGTATATCATTGACAATACCCCATGACCTGCTCTGGCAGCCTGTTTGCACTGCTTAGACAACTTCATATCTGACTGCACATTTACTCCCAGGTATTTTTCATTTTCCACCACCCTAATTGTAGTACCACACAGTTGGTACATTCCTCTGGGGTTACTTCTACCCATATGCAGTACTTTTCATTTGTCGAGGTTATATTTTAGTTCCTACTTCTTAGCCCATCTGTACAAATTACCAGTTGCACTAGCACGCTGCTATTACTGTCATTAACAACCCTTCCAACCTTTGTATAATCTGCAAACTTCGATGCTAAGCCTGATATACCTTCATCAATATCATTGATAAATATACAAAACAACAGTGGACCCAACACGGACTCCACTAATAACATTAGTCCAAGAAGAGCAGCACCCATTGATTATCATCCTCTGTCATCTCCGACTCAACCATCCTTTTATCCATTGTAGCAACTTACCCTTAATACCATTCTGCTCCAATTTGTAGAATAGTCTTCCACGCGCAACATTTTCAAAAGCTTTCCTGAAATCCAAATATATATGATATCAAAATCATTTTTGCATCCGGTTCCTTTGTGATGACATCATAATAACCAATTAAATTTGTCAGACAAGACTTTCCATTAACAAACCCATGCTGTGTCTGAATTATTGCTGCAGTCTTGTCTAGATGATCCTGCAATGCATCTTTAACCAGTGACTCCATTATTTTACCCGGAACAGAAGTTAAACTATTTTGTCTGTAATAACTCGTGTCACCCTTCGATCCCCCTTTTTGAATTGTGGACACATTTGCACCTGTCCAGTCCGTGTGGACCTCCCCTGAGTCCAAGAATGGTCTCATAATTTTGGCTGAGGGTTTGCTTAGTTCCTTTGCTGCCTTCGCCTCCGTTCCGTGAGGAGAGGTGGAATGACGAGAATGGTTTTTTTTTTTATAAACGCCTCTTGCATTCTTTTTCTTTAATTTCCATATTTTTTTTTGTCTAAGGTGGGCATATTCCCCTTCTGCCCACCCCTCAATACGCACCTATAACCAAAATACGAGACTTCAGTAGCACAGACAGAAACAACACAGGAAAAAAGATGGGCGAAAAAGGCAATCCATGGTCGACAGCACAATTTCCCCCATTAAACAATTATATTAGGGTTATCGAGAAAGTCACTTCAACTACCCATGGGTATTGAGTCTGTAAATTGCGTATCCTTTGGTCGATTTCCGCCTGCACTGGATGAAAAGCGACCGTTTCAAGATAAAACCTTGCTATGTACGCTAGAGACATTCTAAATGACCCACGGACTGAAAATAACACATAAATGCCCCTCGCCTCATTGATGGGATTCGAACTCGTGTCTTTTGCACCCGGGTGGAGAGGACTGCGATGATACCACTGTGCTACAGTGCACACGTGATATCTATTAAGGATAAATACTTCTGGACGCTTCCAAAATATGAATCACGAGCGAGAGATTCATCCCAGAGACCGAAAGGTTCATGCTGTTCCTTCACCACCAGGTTGTCAACACCAAGAACCGAAGATAATACATTCTCAAGGAATCTAGAGTGAAATGGTCATTTGTCAAAATATTTCTACCAGACTTTCGAATGCCCCTACCTCCCCATATCGGTTGGCCCTGAACTGGGTTCGGGTCCCATAAATGAGCAGATGAATTTTTTTTTGGGACATTTGCTATATACCTCTAACTTCCTGTATTGACTGTTTGCGCTTGAAACGTTTTTCTTATTTAACACCGACAAATATATTCCCCCTAAAGAGGTCTTAACCTGAGGTGAGCCTACTCAACCGAAATTTTGGTGGTCTGAAATTACGTCCTCATAAACTAAATCAAAAGGTGTATGAGTAAACGTCGATACAATAAACAAATATTATTAAACCGGCAAGATATTAATTTGAAGATAAACCGCAATTTTATTATTCAAATGTTTTTAATAAAAATAATCCTTATACATACCGTTTTATTGTAAATATCATATACTTTTTTTAAATTAAGAAGAAGACAAGGGCAATGATGAACAAGAGCCGGAAACACCACCCGAAGTTGACCTTCCAGAGACTGACCATAGGAAGATGAGGATTCACAGACCTCACTGAAGAAGGCAATTAAGAAACTCAAGAATTACCTTCAAGAAAACACAACACCAATCTACCAAGCCATAAGGAAGGTAGACAAATTGCACACCACTCCACTTCTCGCGCAGACAGAAGAAACAAAGATGGGCCAAAAAGGAGATATATTAGAGTTAATTAGAAAGTCACTTCAACTACCCATGGGTATCGTGTCTGTAAATCGACTGTGTTCTTTGGTTGATTTGCCGAAATGCCCAAGTTTCAAGAGGAAACCTTGCACTCTACGCCTCAGACATTCTAACTGAGCCAAGGAGTGAAAAAAACTCTTCGCGGGATTCGAACTCGGGTCTTTTCCACGCGGTGTGAGGAGGACGGTGTCGATACCACTGTGCTACGGCGCAGACTGTCCACTGATTACAAGACACTCTATAAGCAATGACGGGAAGAACATCCTTCCTCACGTAAAGCAACTCTTTGTTCGTGGCATCAATTGCACGTAACTGGCCATCCTGACACAAGCAAGGGATGACTGCAACTCTTGCAGAGCGCGCTCACATAAAGCTGAAAGCAACAGCTGATGCAGTATTGGTGATTGGTAGAATCTCTAAAAGTAAAGAAAAACGTTTCAAGCGCAAATATAGTTAATATAGGAAGTTAGATATGTATAGCGAATGTCCCAAAAAAAAAAAAGAAAGCTTTATGTTCAATTATTTGACGCCCCATTTTTAGGGGCCCATTTAAAGAAAAAAGCAGGGGTTTTGTGAACCCCCTGTTGATCAGGGCTCAAAGCAGATGCCTTTATTGCATATTGGATATATGCAGCATCAGACAAAACCAGCAAGGACTTCTTTACAAATATAAACTGTAGATGGAAGGGGGATGAATGTGATTGGTCCACTGGTATTGATGGTTGAACTGTTGATGATCCTGCTCAGGTAGTACAGTACAGTACGGTTAGTACAGTACCATAATAGGTACTTTACCAACCTATTATAGACATTATTGCACAACTGATAAGAATCTGTATAATGCAGAGATAAAATCTAATGGAGAATATTTTGATGAAAAATCAGTATAGTTGCGAATATTAATTCATTTCAATATTAAAGATGGCTAATTAGTTTCGATGAATTTGATAATTGTGATGGGATGCTGATTCTAGGGCCGGCCAACTTACAATTTCTTTTTTGTTTGTTTGAAGAAAGGTAGCAGATCTGCCTCACTTGAGGACTTGAGAGGACAAAGAGAGCAGAAATGCTACAGATAATCCTGAAAGAATGATTAGATGTTTGGGGAAGTATTACCCAGTTATGATACTGTTTGCAAGATGGTTGGTAGAGTTCAAAAGAGAACGGAGGTTTTTCCACAGGCTTTTTTCCTCTTTGTGTTTTACTCGACAAAACTACTGTATCAATTTTCTTCAAATTTAAATCACAAACTGAAAATTTTATTTCTTTTTTGACCATGTACTTTAGCCAGCGGTGTTTGGAAGACCACGATCCAATGAATCTTCTTCTCGTATGGGTCGACGGAGTAGATTCCCGTTGAAGATAACCATGATTACCGATGCTGAAAATTTTCATCTGGACTGCGGTTATTAGATCATTTGATGACTGGAAAAAAGTTGTCATCTCGAAGGAATCGCGTGGACCAGGACATCGGAGTGGATATCACTCCGATGTCCTGGTCCAAGAGACATTGCCAGCAATTTTTTTTATTTTGGGGGGGTTGTTTTTCTAGGAACCTCTTGGAGCTCCCTCACACTCGTATATCTCATTATGAATGCCAAAAACTATATGTGGGTGATCACAACTTCTTGAATGGCACAGGTGTGTTCTAGCAAGATAATTCACCCTGCCACGTTGCCGATATTATTCGAGATGTTTCGCAAAACACCAAAGTGACTTCCCGGTGTTACCCTGGGAATTAAATTCATCGATATGACTCTCACATCTCTAGGATGGTCAATCAACAAATCTGGCGTTTAAATCTTCCACCACGGATATCGCAGATCGATAGGATGCAATCCTGATAACATGGTACAACATACCTTCTGCAAAGTTCAAAGGCCTTTTTGGATTTGTTTATTATGATTGTTTTCTATATGATTTATGATTGTTCAATGGTTGGTCGTTTTGGATTTGTTTATTATGATTAAGCGAAAACACAGCCTGGTGAAGTAATGTGTGGTGGATTGACAAGCCATCAAGATTCTTGGGTGTTCCTAAAATGTCAGTTTCGTTTTGTATTTTTTTATCATGGACTTAACCAGCGGTGCTTGCAAAACCACGTCCAATGTGCCCTCTTCAGTATGGGATACCAGAGTAGGTACCCGCTGAAGGGTTGTTTGGTTTACTGTAAACTCCACTGACCTGATGGTCGTGACGGAGAATAAACAAAAAGTTTTTAATTATTATTATTATTATCTGGACGGCGTTATTACACCATTGACCACTTGAAAAAAGTTGCCTTTTCCAATGAATCACGTTTCCTACTGCTCGTATGGACTGTATATGGAGGATGAAGCGACCAGCTACATGAAGGGATCATTCCGATGTTCTAGTCCAACAGAAACAGACAGTGCTTTGGATTTTGAGAATGATTTCCTGGGACTCTCTTGAGCCCTCAAACTCCGAGATTGCATTCTGAAAGCAAAAAAAAACATACATGGTGAGTAATCATGTTCACCCCTTTATGGCAACTGCCTTCCAGGTGGCACGTCTTGTCATATTGCAGGAATTGTTCAAAAATGATTCATTGAACACCAAAGTGACTTCTTGGGCGCTCAGTTTTCCAATATGAATCGAAGAACATCTTGGATTTTTCCAATTGACAGATCTGGCTATTGGATCTTCCACTATGAACTATCACAGATCTACAGGATGAAATTTTTTGCGACACGGAAGAACATATCTCCTGACACGTTCAGAGGCCTTATTGAGGCCATGCCCCACAATAGGTGGTCATAATATTTTGACTGGCCAGTGTATTTGGAATATTCCTTTCATTAATATATTCTTTGGGTAACGAATATTTAAGCAGTGAGTATTCACTGTTTATTATACGAAGTGTTTTCATTCATTCATTGCATCAACTTAGAAATGAATGTTTTCTTGTTCAAAATTACCTTTCATACATTGGTACTATATTATTATTAATATTATTTGGATCAGTTGCAATCACTGCTTCAGGATAAACTGTCACACGAACGGAGCACTTGGTCAGCAACGATGTTTAGGTACGATGTGGCATTCAGACGTGAACCTATGGGTATCAATGCACCCAACGTGTGCCAAGAAAACATTGCTCACACCACAACGCTGCCCCCAAACCTTACACAGTATTCGTCAGACATGGAGGGTCCATGGATTCATGTTGTTTTTCCCAAATTCTGAGCCTTCCATCAACATGATGCACCAGGAACTTCGACTCGTCAGACCAAACAACAGTTTTCCAATCTTCGATAGCTCAGTGCTGGTGTTGCTGTGCCCCCAGGAGGCGTGCTTTCTTGTTCTTCATTGATAACAAAAGTACGCGATGTGGCGGACGGCTGTTGTAGCCCATTTGCGACAAAGTCGTCCGTTGCGATATTTTGATCTGCGCACCAAGGTTGGATTCTGACGTTATGTGCGACATTGTGACCCCTCTGTTTGCTTGCACAATTCTAGCCATCCTCTTATTACCTCTGTCATCCACAAGCAATTTTATTCCACAGGAGTGCCATTGAGAGGATCTTTTCTGTTCGTTGCACCATTCTCGATACACCCTTAAACTGTGGTGCGTGAAAAGTTCAGCAGAAGTGCCGTTTCACAGATGCTTTGTGCGGCACGTCCTGCACCTACTACCATGCCACCTTCGAAGTCCGTTAGATCGCTCCTTTTCCCCATTCTTGCTCCGGTTTGTAAACTTAACTGATACTATAAATGTTGTTCTGCTGCATTTATATCCACAACTGTGGTCATGTGACTTGCAACGTTGCGGGACAAACCATTTGTGTGCATAGCAATGTTGTGCATAGCAGGGGTGTACATAATAAAGTGCCAGCACAGTGCGTGTATTGCATTTACATATTTATGCAAAGAAAGTACATTATAAAGAGAGAATGAATATTATGTTGAGAAATACGTGAAAGGTAACGCACTGAGGACAAGTTAGGTAATATTAAGTAACGCTACCTAACTTGTTCATTTTTGGGGGATTTTAATAAAATTTTAAGTAGAGCGTGTGTTTTAATGCGTCTGGTAATAATTCGTTATTTGTGTATTTAGTATAATGTAGATGTTGCTCAGATCATTCGTAAATAATAAAGAATAGTTGGGGACTGAGGATGATACTTGTGAGACTCCGTTCTATAGTTTGCGCACGAGTGAATGCTAACTGGGATATTTAATCCCTATATACCTGATGCAGCTCATATCGTACGACTGCAAAGGATTGAACACATAATGTTTAATGCTAGATTTCACGAGCTAATCTTCGTATTAAGTCGTGAAACTCATTTTGGTGATGTAATGACGCTAATAAGATAGTTTTCGAAAAAGTAGTGCTATGTCAGGGCAACTCGTTGTGAAGGTGTTGATTGTTTTCATGCCATCATTACTGCAAAAATAATAATACTAATATTAATAATAAAATAATAAAAAATAAAATAATCTATGAATAATTTATTTTACTTATTTTATTAAGCGGAAAACTTTTCAAAATTGAAAAAAAAATTGTATATATATATAATTTTTTTTTGTTTATATTTATTATTTTCTCGCGTAAGAAACTTCCCGTGTAGAACGTTTTCCCACCTAAAAGGTTCGTGATAAAAGGACACAGTGTATTACTGGATTATAATGACGTTTTCCCACTTAATACATTTTTAGATATTAATTATTTTTAATATAAAAAATATTAAACGAAATAAACAATTGGAAACCGAATACGTTATTGCCAAGCATCATTTTAGCTGGTAGTAAACCACTGAAATGATGAAATGGCATCGTTTTTTACGTCTCATTTTGTGAATGGCTTCACAACGAGTTGCCCTGATGTTGCACTACCTCCAGTAAGCAAAGATTCACCACTGAGAAGACTAATGTTACTTATTCTCGGCAGATATCACCATCCAGGGGTGGTGGTGGTGGTATCCGCCGAGAATCCACTGTCATTGTTTATTCTAGGTAGTTCAATATCGGGGCAAATCAGGAGCTCACATCTGGTGAGTATAGGCTTGGTACAACTGGGGTACTGAGATAGATATCATCATTCTTCTCTTTCTTGGTGATTGCTTTTTACTTCTGCTCCTCTCTTAGGGTAATTGAGATTTTTTTGTTGGCTGGTGCAGCATAAGCCTCAGGCTTCCTTCCGCCAAAAGGCTAATAATATTAGTAATAATAACTCGTTGTGAAGAAATTAGAAATATATATATATATTTTTTTAGTTGTATAATGGAAGTGACATGTTGCAATTGTTTCCATGATATCCATAAGTGGATAGGTAGACCACGTGAAGGTCACCATTTGCCGTTAAGTTCTGATTTTTCTGAACAGTCCTCGATTACTTGGTGGATTGTTCTCTGTTTTATTGTAATCGTGACCTTTTAAGTAGGTTCAAACTCCAAAGGAACTCATCCTTCCAACTTGGCCATGAGCATTTGGTAAGGACTTTAATGAACAGAGTATTAAGCAATTAGAAATCTTCTTTTTCAAAATGTTTCCCATGGATTCAGAGTAAAATGTTTATAAATACTGAAATAGTACTTAAAAATCATTTCCGTTTGTGAAGTTAATATTTCATACCCTTACCGTCATTTTTCCACGTGAGAAGTTGTTGTTGTTTGATTTTTAGGAGCATTAGTATTTTTTTCAGCATTCCTGTGCCTTCAGAAGCAGGTTTCCAAGTGCATAACCGATGATCAATAACGATGCCAAGGACCCTGGTCTGTGTCACCAGGGGAGCCGTATTCCGTCTGTCTTGACTTGAGGGGGCCGTCGAAGATCCAGTTTAGTTTTAAAGATCATCATATTTGTCTTGTGAGAATTGATGTGCAGTTGGTTAGTCTTAACCCAGTTGTGCCCTTAACGCCTTGACTGATTTTTATACAGCATTCAGTGGGCTCTGCGCTGTTTTTAAGCCACAGATGAACTTGCGCAAACCGAAATACTTTTGTTTTTTATGTATATGGTGTGTACCTTCACATTTGTTCGTATAATGGAATGGTTTAATTAATATTAAACTAAATGCTCTCCTCAATTCTCATTTTCTTTCTTCATTCTAATTCTTTATTTTTCATCTTATTTTAATAGCATTTTATTCGTATTGTTTTGCGTTTATGACAAAATGTCTTCCTTCACTAAAGGTTGCTTGGGGGGTTTAATATTTCTGGAGTCTGGGTGGGGTTCTCCGCTGTGATCCTGGGGTGGTGGACTGTCCGTGTGCCAATAGCGAGGAATACATTATGAGTTTTAAACTATTTTAAATTATGTAAATTTGTTTTTAAGTATCATTTTGTGATTTATTCCAATAAGAAGATTTGGGAAAGAAGAAACCGTACGCACTGAATAAAAGGAAACTCCTCGTTTTATTCCAATAATTTATGTTTTACATAAAAATATAATTGTAACCCTATAGGCTCGAGTATCAAGAACCTGCCCGAGTTGTCTTCGTTGCAGTTTCTTGTTCAGGGTTGATCCTGCAATTTATTAAAAAATAGATTTAAAATTGATTCGAAACATTGCAAGAGCAGCAGAACATAACACGATGCAAAGTTAAAATGTTTAATAGTAAAAACTGAAAATAACTTTTAACACTAATAAGATTTCTTATGCATCACGTCAAAAGAATAATATAATATACACTGTTACCAAAAGCATTGGATGCGTAGCGTGATATATAAAATATGAACGAGCTTAATGATGTAGAAAGCGTTGAATGATTTTAATATGGCGTACCCTCTCTGCTGTATTTCAGGCGAAACATCAGCCATAGTAAAATTGTGTTTTTGCTCACTTACACGAATGTGTGTTGATGTCCCAATACTTTTCACAGCATAGTGTATATAGTTATTAGACTATCGGTGTAGATAGTCTAATATCTACACCGATAGTCTAATAACCATAGTTAACCCATAAATCTCAACTAGGTCCGTATGTAGCGTTAGAGGCATCCTTTTAATTGTATCTCATATTGATTGTGGTTGCCTTCACAACGAGATAGGCAATTAAACTTGCACCACTGATTGCGACTGGTTCACCACGTGAGGTACGAGATTGCGCAGTTAATCCAGTGGTGAGCTATTGGGTTCGCGAAAGTCCTTTGTTATTTTGTTTGTGAAAATTTTCGTGTGCACTTTTGAGACGATCATTTATTTCACAAATTAAACCGTGGATGTAATAATTGAGAGTATCCAGAGCCGAATCTGCGGTGGGTGCGATGAGAGGGGGCCCATTCCCATGGGGCCCCCTCTCAATTTTAATGGCGCATTTTAATGGCGCAATCGATGAGTTATGTATTTCAAAATTGCTTCATTTTTCATTTCATTTCAGTCGGACTCTGTTTAACGAACTTCTTTATAGCGAATTTTTTTGATTCCCCCTTTTGGTAATTACATTTAAAATAGTTTCCGTTGAACGAAGGAAATTTCCATGTAACGAACGGATTAGGAGAGGACAACTGTGTACGCATTGTTCGCCCCTCTCGCCTTCAAGAAATTTAGGCAACAGTGCTGTTGCTAAACACAATGGTAATCTCTTTGGCTTAAAACATTACCATCGGCAACTTAGTGGTACCCTTAAAACCTATCCAACTTCCTGTCCCGCATTTCATTGCATACTACGATGTGGTCACAAAGCAGCTGGAGACAAAAAATCACTTTGATGTGATACACTTGGATTTCAAGAAAGCTTTTGATACTGTTGCACATACAAGACAACTGCACAAATTGGAGCAAAATGCTGTTAAGGGCAAGTTGCTACAATGGATAAAACGGTGGTTCAGTTACAGAAGACAGAGGGTGGTAATCAATGGACACTGCTTTTCATGAACTAATGTGGGACAGGAAGTTGCCAGAGTGGAGTTCCCGAGGATTCGGTGTTGGGCCCAATCTTGTTTTGCATATTTATCAATGATATTGATGAAAGTATATATCAGATTTAGTGTCGAAGTTTGCAGATGATACAAAAGTTGGCAGGGTTGTTAATGACAGTAATGGCAGTGTGCTACTGCAACAGGATCTAGAAAAGTTGGGCAGATGGGCTAAGAAGTGGCAACTGAAGATTAACATTGACAAATGCAAAGTACTGCATATTTGTAGAAGTAACCCCAGAGAAACGTACCAACTGTGTGGTTCTACACTTAAGGTGGTAGAGAATGAAAAAGACCTGGGAGTAAATGTGCAGTCAGATATGAAGTTCTCTGAGCAGTGCAGACAGGCTGCCAGAGCAGATCACGGGGTATTGTCAATAATATACAGGGATTATGCTGAAACAGGGAGAATCCTGAAACAGGGGTTCTCTTAATGACTCCTCTTTTAAATCGGATGTTTCAACTACGACCTCCCTCAGTTCTCCACCACATTTATCCTCTCCTCTTCCTATCTTCCCATTATCTCCTTTACAATAAAAATTTCTTGTTTTTTTTTTTTTTTTTTTTTTTTGGGCTCTCCTTGGATGTCAAGGCTACCCCAGGGTTCACCTCGAAATTTTCACGGTTATAAATGATTCTAGAACAAGGGGCCATAATTTCAAGTTACCGTTGGAGATGTTTAGACTGGATCGCAGGAAGTTTTCTTTTAGCTAGCGAGTTATAAATTACTTGGAATAAGTTACCTGCTAAGGGTTTCCGAAAAGTAAGATAACACATTTTTTCTTAATAATGGTGAAAAGGTAATGAGATGAAACACGATCGACAGATAGACACGTTAATAACGTTCAAAAAGACCTCCAGTGCAGTGTTGTGGTACTGCCACCTCACACCAGATTCCAGTTGCAAAGTTACAACTACCGTGTGAGTGTGGTCCAAAACAGATGTTCGTGAAGTTATTCGCTTTTTGTAAGCGAAAGGGTTTTCACCAAGTGACATTCGCGTGAACTGGTTGCTATGTACGGCGAAATGGTGATGACAAAGAAGCTGGTGTGTTTTTGGTGCAATGAATTTAAAGCGGGCCTCGTTGACATTGAAGATCGACATCATGACCACAGTGTTCAGGGTTCGCCAAGGCGTTCTGTTGGTGGATTTCTTGCCGAAGGGGGGAACAATCAATGTACAGCTTTACTGTGCAACGTTGGAAAAACTGAAAGCCAACATCCGACACAAACAACCAGCATTCCTGACAAGCGGCGTGATTTTGTTGCACGACAACGCAACTCGTACACTGACCCCACCCTGGTAAGTGGTTGCGTCGTAATTGTTGAGAAACTCTGTCACATCCCCCCCTACAGCCCAGACACGGATGAGGAAGTTCATCAGGCGGTGCGATGCTGGTTACTGCTTGTGGGCCCGGATTCTTCAGTACTGGTATTCCTAAAGTGATCCATCGCTGGGAGGGACAAGTGCATCAATAAAACTGGAGATTTTGTGGAGAAGTGATGCATGCTCACTCATCCCTTAGTGTGTAATTTTAACTTCGTATTACTAAACACCATCGAGAGAAAAAGTGTGTTCTCCTTACTTTTCGGAAACCCCTCGCACATGGGTGCTAGAGGCTGACAGTTTGGGGAAATTCAAATGTCAGCTGGACAATTACCTACGGGAGGAGGGAAACACTTAGGTTGACAATTTCCTTTTCTCTTTTTTATTAATTATTATTACGTATATATTTTAAAAATTTTCTTCCGATAATTATTTTATTCTTATCATTTTATTTTATTTATTTAAATTTTTTTATTTTATTATTATTGTTAATAATTTTTTTTATTGTTATTATTGTTTTTTTTTTGTCTCTACTCAGGAAGCTGAGGCGACCCTGACAGAGATTAGCTATAGATTTATGGACACACTGGCTACCTCCTAGCTGTGTTTGCGGCAACGTGGGGTCCCACCAAGGGCCCTGTGGCCAAACCCCTGGACACAAACAGAACCCAACGCAATACTGCACATTGAGCACACGGCGCTTTTCTGGCATTTACAGTGGTTCTGTGTATTTCTTCACAGTGTATATATGGCTCAGATGTGGGAAACCACAAGTGGAGCCCGACCCTAACACTATGAGGCCTTTCTTTTTTTCATTTTAATGAAAAATAAATTATAGCAATATTCCGGCAGTGCTGAACTGTATAGCTCTCCTGCAAGAAGGGATAGCAACATATACAGGGGCAGGCTTTGATATCATTGCCTTAAAAATAGAGAAATATCGAAAAGCGAAACCAATAGAATTAATAAATTGATTAATTAATTTGATGGAGAAGCTTATAGTTAGTGAATGGAAATTTACCGACTGTTCGCTTTTCTTAAGATTTTGTATACTTTACTTCCTTATACTTTTCCCGTCCCTTAAAGACAGGGATCCTGGTTTATGGTTATAAGTATCATATCGTATAGGATGTAGGAGATATAGTTGAACTGAAAATAGGAAGCTGAAGATATAGTAAGGAATTAGCCTAATATAGATAGAAAGGACCAAATGGTTGATATGTTTATAACAAACTCCTAGTGAAAAATATATATTCCTACCCATAGGACGCTACTGTTTTTTGGTTCTGTTTATGATTTTATTTCTCTAATTCCCGAACCCAGGGGGCGCTTACGTCTAACAGCATCGGATAAATAATACACGTGCTGCACTTTTCGCTCTTTCTAACTTCACGTTCACCGGTGGTAAGCATACATACATATATATTTTTTTCACTACGAGTTTGTCATATATATATCAACCATTTGGTCCTTTCTATCTTTGATTATGTTCTCTTCTTTAATTGTGTTTCTTTTTTTGAGTTTTCAAAATTATTCTGGAATATATTTAAAATTTTTAAATTTCTGAAGAGTACTATTTAATTGATAAGCTCTTTTGTAAAATGAAACTAAAATTCTAAAGAAATTTGCATCGTAGTAAAACAATTACAAACACGACAGCACTTACTGCAATCTGCGTTCACTCCATTACAATTGTCACTCGATTTTTCTTTTATCCACTTAAATATAAAAGTGCATTTTAAAAGAAAGTGATAAAAATATTTCTTTAATAATAGATTTGCATTATGGGTATATTCAGTGAACTCCAAAGCCAACAACTCCGCCACCACCACAGTTCTTGGCTATCCACGTCTTTTTTCTTTTCTTTAATTTCACCGCAATATTTTTAGTCGGTTTTAAAACAGGGGGCGCAAGTACTTCCTTTTTAAAAGTGCCACGCGTGTGTGTGTATATATATATATATATATATATATATACACTGAGTGATCACTGAATTATGACCGCTTCTATTAAACCTGAACCTCAACCTACGTACCACAGATAAGGTGTCAGCGGTTCAACAGGTAGTAAAATTCCGAGCGTGATGGGTAAAAGGAAGGATTTATTGGACTTTGATAAAGGATAGATTGTGGGTGCTCGACAAACTGGTGCCTCGATTTACCAAACGGTTGAACTGGTGGAGTGTTTGAGAGCCACCGTAGTTAACGTGTACCAGGACTGGCGTCAAAATGGTCAAACCAGCGACCCGACGGCAAAACTGCAAAGGTCAGCAAAAGATTGATGTTAGAGGTAAGCTCCGGGTCCAACGAACTATACAGGTGTAGCACTGTTGAAGAGTTGACTACACAATACAACAGGGGCCAACCCGGTATAATATCTTACATGATCATGCGTCGCACATATGGGCTATACCAGCAGACGACCAGAACGGCATCCTCACCAGCATATCGATTGTCCTCCAAGGTTCATCGGCATAAAAGACTCGCCTGGTGCAAAGAGCATGCAAGTTGGACGTCAGAAGACTGGAAGAAGGTGTGCTGGTCGGATGAGTCATGTTGTTTACTCCACACCGTGGATGGTCGTGTACGGATTTGGCGTCAACAACTCTTCATGCATCATGCATGACATCAAAACTGCAGGTCGGTGGAGGCGGTTGTATGGTGTGAGGAATGTTTCGCAGACAGGCACCTGGACCCCTGGTGCATATGGAACAACGTATCAGTCGTCTTCGCACTCGTCAACTACTCGCTGACTGTGTACACCCCACTATGTTACACTTTTTCTCGAACGGCGATGGTATCTTCCAAGATGACAATGTGCCGAGCCATCGAGCATTTGTTGTGCAGGAATGTGTGGGGGGGGGAATAAAAAAAGTTTGGGCTGTGTGTTCAGAATAACAAAAAACACACAAAATATTAGATTATAATACATATTTACAATTTATATAACTCCCCTTTATAATATATATATATCCCCTTTAAAATAACTCCCCACTTACGCATCTGACTATCACTTCACAGAAAATTCTAAGTTTAAGGGGAAAGGCTCTTATGTGTTTAATTCCCTTTGGTTAGGCTTGCGCACAGAACAACAAGAACCACACATATGTTGTATATAAAAAAAATCAGTTTATTAGACATATTTACATGAGCATAATTAAACCAAATAATAATTGAATTCATACATATGACAACATGCTTTGGACTCGCCCACATGTGTATATATATATCATATTCATACATTAGTAAAAATCATTAACAAGCTAACATCAATCCCATTCTATTCTAGAAATACTTAATACTGCATCAATTAAATACCATTAACAAGATATATCAATTCCATTTCCTTCCTCCCTACATATACTGCTTCATTTAATTACCGTTAATAAAAACCATCAATTCCATGCTATTTCTTTCTACGTATATTTAGTACTGCACCAATTGAATACTATTAACAGGAAATATTAATTCCATTCTATTCCATCCTGCATATGTTTAATACTGCTTCATTTAAATACCATTAATAACAATTAATGATTAACATCAATTCCATTCTATCCCTTTCCACATATATCATATATCCAACATTCTAAATATCTAATAAATTTCCCCCTTTTTAATGTTCTTCCTTCCTGATTCTTCCCTAAACTATCTTTACAATTAGTTATTTCTAAAGTCCTGCTGAGCAATTTACTGGGTTTCTACAGTTCTTTGTGTATGTGAAGGTATTATGTACTACAAACTAGCGACTTACTTGCAGAACTCGGCGGGCGTCATCTTCCATCCTTCCTATCAGGTACAGCTTATCTTTACTATCTGGGGCGGCGTCTTACTATTCTTGAAGAATTAGGCACTGCTAGTTGTTGGCCGTCATTCAGTGTAGCCACGTGTTCTGGAGCTCCTGAATGTTGAGTTATTTTAATGTGTTTAAAGTGTTTTCTTCCACTGGAAAAGTGTACCAGCTAAAAGAACTTCGCAAGTGGATTAAGTGAGTAAAAAAACTTTGTTATTACGAGGGTTAGCTGGTCTGTACTCTCTCGTCATAGACCTAATCCCTTTAGGCTTAGCATTCTGCTAACGCTTTGCTGTAGTCACACACGCATTGTTGACAGTTAGGCCTAGCGGATAATCCTGGGAATACGATACGTACATAAAGTTTTGAATTGGAGCAAGTTCGTGCGCGTATAGTGTGTGGCAGCCTGCGAATGAGCTCCAAAGTCTCCAAAATAAGTATATCAGCTTCCAAAAGAAGTCATCAGGTAAAGTTATTTTATTAATTTTAGATCTGCATAAGCAACCTTATTGACAAAAGATTTTCCAACACAAGTAATTCAGCTCGTACAAGAAGGGCCAATTAAGCTACCCCAAGGTCAAGTTAGCGCACATATTGGGGCGTACTTTTACCGTTTCCTCCTTGCCACTCCTCGCCGTATGACTATTTAACCATCTGAGGTAAATACCTCAAGGGCAAAAACCCTTCAGGATGACAGAGGCTTTTAGTGAAGCTTTTAACTTGCCACGTGACAAAGGAGACTTCTCCATACTGGATCCCTCCCAAGAACAAATCCCCAACGTGGAAGAAAATACAGGCGCCACTAATTTGTCGGTAAACACCGATGAGTTTCCACCTCTCGTTTCTTCACAGGAACAAAGTAAGACAAGGGAAACTACAAGTGTAACCGCTCCTAAGGCTAAATCAGAACATCTTGAATCTTCAAGCAAAGTACCAATTTCTACGACCACAAATATCGCTACTGATTCTTCACAAAAAAAACATTTTAGTCCGGACACGTTGACTAGGGCTGCTACTTCAACTGCCAGCAAAATTAAAAGACCAAACGTTGGGACTATTTTACTTTCAGATCTTTCCCCTGTCGATGCACTTACTTTCCTGCGAGAAGAAATTGAAACTTACTTATTAAACGACAATAGTAAGGTTACAAAAACTGCCATCAAAGCTATTCTTCATTCTTGGAGCGGTCTTCAATTAGTTGTGAATGGCTTGATTACAGAAAACGAAGCTGTTAAGATGAAAATAAAGATGCGGCAGATAAGAAGCGATGACTCAAAAACTACGCCTACACCTCTCTCATATGCTTCTCTGGCAAAATCTTCAACTTCTACAGAATTAGTTGATACTTCTTTGAACGTCGTTTCTCCTGAAAACTTCTCTGAGGCTACTGCACAATCCCTTGCAAAAAATTCTATTAACCAAACAGACAGTCTGCAATCCGCTAATGTTAAAACTACTTCAACCAGAAAACCACATTTATTACTCCTAAAGGCATCCGAGAGTTCTACTCTTACTACGAGCACTGATGTTAAAGAACGTGTAGTTAAAACCTTAAAGCAAGACTTGAAAGAAGTCAAAGTTAAAGCTCTCCGTCTTATTAAAAACAAAGGCGTAATTTTAGAAACTGATTCACGTAAAGATTTGGATACCATCTCTTCCTCAAAAATCCTGTCTGATGTTGGAATCACCCCTAAGATACCTAAGAAATTGAATCCAACCTTACTGGTATATAATATTGATAATGATTTAACCAAAGAGGAAATACTTGATGATTTCTACTTCAAAAACCTGAAAGAATTTAAATTCACACGTGAAGAAATCTCACAAGAGATCACTTTCCGATTTAAAATTAGCTCCAAGTCAAAGAATACTTCGAATTGGGTGTTTCACTTTACCCCACGTATTTTTTCGGCTATCTCTACTTTAAACAGGTTATTTATTGGGTGGACCTCTCACCGATTTAAGCCATTCACTGTTGTGACGAAGTGCTATTGTTGTCTTGCTTTCGGACACACTTCAAGTACGTGTAAAGAAGAAAGACCTTCTTGTGGACATTGTGGCAAACTAGGCCATATCTTTGCTGAGTGCCCCAGCAAGGATCAACCGCCTGTCTGCATTAATTGCAAGAGGCACAAACATGATGCTAATCATTCGGTCAGAGATATCAACTGTCCTGAATACATAAAGGCTCAAGACACAGTAAGGCAACGAACAATTCCCTTTTAATATCACAGTCTTATCGAGTTCAAGCGCTTCCCAGTGAAATATTTCGACTGTAAACTTAAAATTTCTGCAAGCCAATGCTCACCATTCACGCACCGTGGCAGATGAGCTACGTCGTGTATCTGAGGAGGAACTCATTGACATTCTCATTCTTCAAGAACCATATCATAAAAAAGGACGAATTGTCGGATATCCTTGCTCTTCTCGGATTTTACAACCGACTCATACAAATCCTAAGGTAGCCATCGTAATATTTAATAAAAATGTTGACGTTTTATTCTTGTCCTGTTTAACATCACAGCATGCTATTTGCATTCAAGTCTTGAGTCCTAATCACTCGACTTATGTTATCTCAATGTATTGCCCCCCGTCATCTGACTTGACTCCTCACTTACACTATATCGATTCCGTATTCAGTTTATTAGGCCCTATTCCTCTGCTAATTTTACTCGACTCAAACTCCAAGTCTGCATTGTGGCATAGTTCTTTCACAGATGCGCGGGGATTACTGCTTGAGGATACCATCTTCTCCCATCAGCTTACCGTCTTGAATCAACCAAACCAGCCATGTACCTTTTCCAATTCCCTGGGTGAATCAAACATAGACATCTCTCTGGCTACAGCCCGTATTGCTCCTTGTATTACTGACTGGCACGTAGAAACTGACCTAACGACAAGTGACCATCGCTCCATCGTCTTCCTGCTGGGATCAACTCTTCCTCCTCAACAACCTCTTCGTAATATCATACGTTACTCTCTTAGAAACATAAAATGGGAACGTTTTAATCGTTCCGTTCTCTCTCAATTGCCTGAAGACAACCTAGAAAATTTTAAATCTCTTACCACCGAACAACTAGCACTGCAGATTCAAAACATTATCATCACTGCAATTCAGAAATGTACGCATAAAAAGAAACTAAAAACTAACTGCACACCTTGGTGGAATAACGAACTATCCTCTACTCGGAAACTTGTACATAAAGCCAGAAGGAATTTTCAGCGTAAACGGCGTACTTGGCCTCAAGAAGAAGTCAACAGATTACATGAAGAATACAAAACTCTCAAAAGAAAATACGTAAAATTGATTTATGAAAGCAAATTGCAATCCTGGCACAATTTTGTCCATACGTCTGGGAATAATAATCCTTGGGGCGTCATCTATAAAATTGCTAAAAATAAAATGATCTTGGGTGACATTTTTAACTCCATTACCTCCAACAGTATGGAAACTATTACACTAACAGACTCCATAAATGCCATCTTGGACCAACTGCTGCCTAACGATGATCTCACTATTGACACTTCACACCATCTATCTATTTGTGATTTAAACCAAAAAACCTTCCTTTAGAAGAAACAGGTCCATTCACTGCAGAAGAACTTACTTCAATCTTGAATAAAATTCAGTCAAACAAATGTCCTGGCGATGACCTGATTGACAATATATTTATCAAACACTTTTATGACCTAAGGCCCAAAGTTCTACTTAAATTATTCAACAACTGCTTAAATACTGGAACGTTTCCCAAACCGTGGAAACACGCCATTCTTAAGATTTTACATAAACCTGGTAAGCCACTAGATAATGCGAGATCCTACCGCCCCATAGCCTTGCTCTCTCACCTGGGAAAAGTGTTAGAGAGATTAATTGCCAATAAAATAACCACACTGCAGGGAGCCACAAGCTCCACATCCTCTCTTTAATACGGATTTAGGCAAGGGCTTGGATGCGAAGACGCCTTATTAGAACTCCACCACCTCATTGACTGCTCCACTTCCAAGTACGTTATGGCAATCTTTATCGATTTTGAGGGCGCTTTTGATAATTTATGGTGGGAAAGTGCCCTCAGCAGACTCCGTTCCAATCACTGCTCTCTTCAGCTTTATAAACTTGTTAGAAACTATTTTGCTGATCGCACCGTCACCGTCATCACTAAAAGCACGAAGATTAACAGATCTGTCTCCCGTGGTTGCCCCCAAGGATCAATTTTAGGTCCCTTGATTTGGAACCTAGTTCTCGATGATTGGCTGCTTAGGACGACTGAATTTCAAAATGTGCAACAACTTGCGTATGCAGATGACATTATCATTTTAGTGAATGGAAACTCAAGATCTGAATTAGAACTCTATGCCAATAAAGTACTCTTTGAACTATCGTCCTGGTCCTCTAAGAACAAATTAAAATTATCCCCAACAAAATCGAAGATAATGATTTTTAAACACAAATTAGACTATCGCAGACCACCAGTTGTAAAACTTGACAAGAAATCACTTCCACTTCTCCGAAGCACCAAATTTTTAGGAGTCATCATCGACGACCGCTTTTCCTTTACTGAGCATATTCAACATCTGTCCGTCAAAGTTAAGAGTTTTACCGCAATGCTGCTCCAAATTACCAGACAAGACTGGGGACTGAACACTAAAACCCTACATCTATTTTATAATGCTGCCATAATCCCAATTACAACCTACGCTGCCAGCCTTTGGTTTAGACGTAATGCACTCACAACAGTACAAACCAAGTTATCCACTATTCAACGTTGCTTTCTCCTCAGCCTACTTCACGTTTGCCGAAAAATATCAACTCCAGCTTTACAGACTCTTGCAGGCACCATACCACTTGACCTGCATGTTGTGTTTAGAGGGCTTTGCTTTCACATCCGCAAAGGCATTTCTGTGGAATTTCAGGGAATCATTGTTAATCCTCAGACTGATCCCAAAACTGAGCGAACCAGATGCTGGAATTTGTTAGTGAATACCTGGCAGAATAGATGGAATTCTACCGAAAAAGGAGCTATCACCAAAAACTTCGTTCCCGACGTAACTGCACTACTCTCATCATCCACCAGAAAATGGTTTTCACCCTCACTGTTTACCTCCTACATACTAACTGGGCATGGTTCGCTTAACGCAAAACTCTACCAATTCAGACTTTCCATTATTCTCCTGTCGATGTGGGCTGCCGGAAGACTCTCCTCACGTACTTTTTGAATGCTCCATTTACGAGGATCTAAGATCGGCTCTTAAGGCAACAGTACCAAACTTGTGTCCCGGAGGTGAGAAGATACTCATTTCTGTCAACAATTTCCAGGCCCTTCAAGCCTTCTGCAATGCTGCTTTTAATCGCAGGAAGGCTCTCAACCTCGATGTTAATTCAAGAAATGAAACTGAAAATGCATCATAAATCATAATACAACTGTGCGCTGCCTCGTCGTCCTGATGACGTCATATACAAAATTGTTGTGGCTTTCAAGAACACGCAAAGATTTTAACAGATGCTGCACTTCTCTGACTCATCCTTTATCAAGACTCGCTTCAAATAAATCCTTCCTCTGCTCAGTGATACCGTCATCTACTAGAGACTTCTGACACCACTCCAGTTTAACAGAATTCAGAATTATATCTAAAACTTGTTCCTGCCGATCATGATTGAATGACATTACAACTTCTGTTTGACAATACACCTTTTCTCTTTGTGGACCACTTTGGGCAGCACTGCATACAGATGTGGGCAAGAAATGGATAAAGATTTTATTTTATTTATTTATTTTTTTTTCATTATTATTATTTATTTTTATTTTATTTTATTTATTTATTTATTTTTTTTTTTTTTTACTTCATGCTATTCTCATCCTTATTTCTTCGTCTTCTGCTGTCCTGTCCCCTAGGAGAGAGAGAGTGTGTGTGTGTGTGTGTGTGTGTGTGTGTGTGTGTGTGTGTGTGTGTGTGTGCGCGCGTGTGTGTGTGTGTGTGTGTGTGTGTGTGTGTGTGTGTGTGTGTGTGTGTGTGTGTGTGTGTGTGTGTGTGCGCGCGCGTGTGTGTGTGTGTGTGTGTGTGTGTGTGTGTGTGTGTGTGTGTGTGTGTGTGTGTGTGTGTGTGTGCGCGCGCGCTGTTGCAGGCTTGCTGGCGCGGGGTTCTTTTGAATGGCTCCAAACCGTCTTTGGACATTCAGTACGTGACTGTTGAGGTTGGCCATGGTTCTTGCGCAGTTGTGGCCTACCTCCCCGTGGTGTAGACGGACACTGGGCAGGCTTTCCAGGTGTTCGCCTGCCTGGTGACAAAACGGCCAGAAACAACACAACAACACACACACTGCACGAACATTACGTTACACACATTTCTGGCCTGTTACAGTGCTCTGTAACCATCACAGTGTACAAGGACGGAGTTGAACTTTCGTTCAGGTGCCGTCCTACATAAGATACTATACATGTCTACATGCTTCTTCATTTCTGAGAAATCACGCTCGGACCTTGAAAACAAAGCAAATCTTGTCCTAGCAGATCTCTACTCCTGGACAGTTTCCACAAGCTTCAAATCAATACCAGCAAAACAAAAATGAGACTTTTTAAATCAAAGCTTGACCTACGTCGCCCACCAGAAATCAAGATCTCCGGAAAACAGCTTCCTATTGTGACACAGACTGAAGTCCTAGGGGTGATCATTGATCATAAGCTGAGCTTCCTTCCACATCTACAATACCTAGGGGTCAAAACGAAAAGATCTTCAGCTGCAATCATGACGATCTCCAAGAGCAACTGGGGACTCTCCAACAAAACACTCTCTCTGTATTATAAAGCTGTTTTCATCCCCATTGTGACCTACGCAGCAGCAGCGTGGTTTCACCGGGTTCAACGAGTACATATGAAAGTCAAGGTCAACTCCATTCAACGTGGTATGCTCTTGGCCACTCACAGATTATGCCGAACAGTGTCTACTGCTGCCATCCAGGTGATAGCTGGAACTCTGCCCCCTGATCTATTTGTTATCTTCAAAGGGCTTAACTTCAGAATTAAAAAGAAAATACCAACGAAGATACAGGGCCTAGAACTAAATCTCAATGCTGACCCCAAAGCAGAAAGAGCTCGCTGTTATAAGGAACGCGTCAACATTTGGCAGTCTAGATGGAACACCTCACACGCAGGCTCCGTTACCAGAAAATTCCTCCCTGGTGTCACTTTCACAACCCTGAAAACGGTAAAGACCTGGCTTTCTCTCACCTTGGAATCCTCCTACTTGGTTACCGGACACGGGTCCCTCAACGAAAAGTTACATCTGCTGGGTTTGCTACCAACAGATCGCTGTTTCTGCGGCAGGTCAGAGAATTGGAAACATCTTCTTTTCGAATGCAGGTTGTACGATGACTTGAGAAGGACCCTGGTGCAGGCTGTGCCAGGTATCTCAGAACAGCAACCAGAGCCTCTACTCCAAACACCTGACAATCTAAAGGCATTCCAATCCTATGCATCCGAAGTCTTTGAGCGCAGGAAGCAGAGCTACATAGTTGGATTAGGGACCTCCCTACATCTACTATTGTCCGATAAATCGTGGATAGGACACAAGAGTCCTTCCTAGCCCACAGTTCCCCCCTTCCCTATCCATGAAGTCCTTCACCGTGGAGACTTACAGAAAGACATGAAAGACATTTCGCCTGCTCGGAGAAATTCATGTCTGCCCAAATCCTAATTCCCAAATCTTCCTTCCTCCACAATTTACAATTGAACCTCACCATGTACAATATATAATTTATTTTTGAGTTGTTTTTCGCCTAATGAAAGTTGTCGTTCCCCCAATTCCCCCATTTGTCTGCCTTAAAACCTAGCTGTCATTTTTTTGACTATCCGTAAAGCTGAAAAGCGCTTGGCGCTGATAAAATTAACCACTTTCCCGATGTGCACATCATCTGAAAATTTGATATACACCCTCTACCCCTTTGTCGATGTCGTTTATGAAAATCAGAAATATCACCAGTGTTCCCAAATCGATCCTTCGGGATCCCTCTTCAAACATTAGACCAATCGAAAGACAGCCCATCAATCACAACCCTCTGTCCCCTTGGTCCGCAGCCATCGACGATCCATCTTAGCATCTTACCAGTAATCAGGACACGTTCCATCTAATAGGATAGTTTCTCATGAGGAACAGAGTCGATATTGTTCCAAAAATCAAAATAAAAAAGTTTGAATGTCGAAATCATGTTTAATTGAACAGTTTAAATATTTCGACACAGTTACTCACAGGAACTGGACCCTACATCCAGCTCGATAGAGTAACTGTGTCAAATTGCTAGACAGATTAGTTAAACATTATTTTCCCTAAGCAAGCTGCCAGCAAATTTAGACTATGTATATGTATATGTTAAGTTCAATAGCGTCATTAATACACAGCCATTTCTGAATAAAATTTAAATCACAAAAAAAAAAGCAAGATTAAAACTTCTATGTCCAGTAGAAGCAAACAAAAATTAAATAAATTATAATGCAGTACTAATAATTAACCAGTTTGTATTAAAGACTGCGACAATCCTTGATTTCATAAACTGCAAAGATGCTAAGACATATATTCCACTCTGCTGCTGAGAGATAAGCTTTGTTTTCTTTGCTAATACAAATATTAGTATCTTTCGTACAACTCTGGCATCAAAATTCAAAAGTCATCAAGACAGAAGTGTGGGGACGAAAGAGAAGCGACCCCAGGATTTTCAGTGAGGCAGGCCCAAGCCCCACCAGGAGAAGAATCAGGGTTGGCAGGGGTGGAGAGGAGACAAGACTGTCTCCTCTCCACCCCTGCCAACCCTGGGGAAAGGGAGTAAAGGTACCAGGCAACGGAGTCCGGTACACATTGCCATCAGGCATTGACTGTTGTGAGCACGAGGGGGTCCAAGCGACCTGAACCGGATCTTCTTCGGTGATCTTTTTCAATGTAGGAGTCAAATCCCAGTCGCAGGGTCATACATGAGCAGTGTCGTCCTATGGTTGGTCATGTAACCTGTTCAGGTCGCCTATTGTGCATGTTATGAGGATGCAGCATTTGGTTCTGGTGATACCATTTTCTTAGTTCGTGCGTTGGTCATTTGGTTTAGTCATCCACTTAGTGGTCCAGTGCCAATAATTTGTAGCCAGTTCATATCAAGTCCTGTGTTAGTTTGTCTCTGGTTCAGATGTAGGTCTTCCTGGTTGTCAGTTCCCTCGTGAATAAGGCTAAATAATGGTCATGTTCGTGGTTGTTGGTTATTTGGTACAGTTTTCTTGTACATTCCGGTTTTCTCTAGTCCTGGTTTTCGGTTTCATCATCAGGTTCTGGGTGCTGCGCATGGTGGTTTGCTATAAGTGCTCGCCTTCTAGCAAAGAGTTTCTGTGCAAAAATGGTAAGGGCTTTGTATTCTTGTTCCGAGTCGAGAAGATGCTGTTCCATGTTCTGCGGGAAGTAGGTGATAGCAGTGGTGAGCCTGCACCGCAGGTCCTCATACTGGTCGCAGTCATACCTGTGACGTTGCCATGTCTCGTCGTGGCCACAGAGGCAACGGGGATCCTCAGTGATTCGGAAGCTAGATAGTTTTGCATTTAATGGCCCGTGCCCTATGAGCAGAAAGGTGACGTGGAGCCCCGGTTAGAACCATTTCGGTGATTTTGGAAAGACTCTGTTTACGCTAGGGAGGAAGTTCTTGGTGATTTCCCCTTTAGTGGATTCTGTTCACCGATCCTGCCATTCCTGTCGAAGTTGTCCGAGCAGTCTCGTTTTTTCAAGCTTCTTGTTGTTGACGAGATCCAAAGTGAAGGTCAGGATAGTACACGGTATTTCTTTTGCCATTTTATATGTCAGGGCGCATCTGATGATTTCCAAGTGCAACGGGAGGACTCAGGCCAGAACCTGGAGTGCGTGCGTGCGTGCTGACTTTGGAGACAGCTCGTGTGATTGTCAGAATTATTGACCGCCGGATGCTGTCCAAGGTTCTTCTATTTACCACTGGGGTTTCCTTTTTGTACCAAACTGGTGAACCATATGTGATGACCGGGATGAAGGTAGATTTGTAGTACAGGGAGAGGGTCCGGTTGTTTAGCCCCCAGTCCCTCCTGGTCACTCTTGCGACCAATGCAGAATATTTCCGTATCTTTTGTTTGATGAACTTTAGATGGGGCTGAAAAGACAGATTTTTTTGTCAATGATGATTCCGAGATATATGATTTAGGGTGTTTTCCCCCTATCCAGCTGTTTTAAAATCTGTAAACGAGTTGGTGATTTAAAAACATCGTCAAGTGGGGAGAAACAGCCTAGACGCTAACCGGGGATATTTTTTCCGGGATTCGTAAGATGCACATCGACATCCAATTTTGTACATCGTTACGCGAATGCACATCAACTATTCTGCCTTTTTCTTTTTCTAGAATTATATTCATCCCCAGTTATAGTTCAGTATTAAGTTTTGTTTCTCATGTAATTTATTAATAAATGTATTATGGATGAAATTTTAATGTGATTCAGATGTGTTTTACAAGTTGCAGGACTGACTGGAGAATTGAGATAATCATTTCTGTATTTATTATTCTTCCTCAATAGATACGTTTCAATATTTCAACTCACTTTTCATAATAATGACACACTTGCCCTTCCATTGATATCTGGACACCTACAAATATAAAAAGATAACGTTCATCAGTTCTAGAAAACGACTAACAATGTGGTCTGCGGTCGATTTGCTGAATGAAAAGCTCGAGTGTCCGGATGATGGATTTAGATCACTGAATTGGAAATGTTCAAATCGATTGAGATCAGTGAATTCGCGTGGCCCTACCATTAATGTACACCGTCATTAATATAATTCTACCGATCGTAATAATAAATCTTGAAAAACAAAAAAACAGTAGCGCCCTATGCAATCTAGGTGGAAGAACTAGCAAATTATAATTTACTTGTAATAGGCGGTGGCGTAAATGAAGAACGGTAGATGGTTCTCAGATGGAAAATAGAGCATATAGCAAATAGGAATATAAAGAGATATAGAGAAATATTAAGAAATTTATTCCTACCCATGGAGCCATGGGTAGGAATATATATTTTCACTAGCAGTTTGTTATAAACATATCAACCATTTGGTCCTTTCTATCTATATTAGGCTAATTCCTTACTATATCTTCAGCTTCCTATTTTCAGTTCAACTATATCTCCTACATCCTATACGATATGATACTTATAACCATAAACCAGGATCCCTTTCTTTAAGGGACGGGAAGTTACGCTCCCTGTTTCTTCACACGTACATTTGTATTCTTCCATTTTCTATACTTTTAGCTATACACTATATAACCCTATGTTTTCATACCTCATTGACTATTAAAGCAATTCGAGGGGCATTGAGGTACTATTGCTATTCTTTATCCTATTTCCGTCCTCCTTCCTTTAGCCTGTGCTGCCTATTCAACATAGATAAAAAAATATAAAAACAACAGTGTATGGAACTCTTGCTCTATTGTATTCTTTATTCTACTAAGTTAAATTTGCTTATTATCAGCTTTTGACCCTTATATTATAATACTTCAAAATTACCTTACATACATTGGTACTATATTATTATTATTATTATTATTAATAATAATATTATTATTATACCATCCTACATTTATTCGAACCTTCTTATGCGGGCAGTTGACAACAGAAACAGATAGCTGCATTAATTAGGGCCGATATATTGAGAGGGTAACCCCTCGATAAAGTCCCTTTCAATATATCTACCAACCCATAATTAACAGATTTTATAATTTTGCCCTTTTATATTTCAATTTATGTTTTTTTGTTCATTACATTTTATGCTACTACTTTTATCTCATTATCCTTTACTTTCACCTTTTCTCACTCTCACCCTGATGGCCCTGAGTGCTGCAAAACAATATAAAAAAGAAATTTGGATCAGTTGCAATCACTGCTTCTTTCATGTCCATAGAAAAGGCAAAATATATACTGCTTAAAGTTTTTTACTGATACTTACCTTGCTGTCCATACTTCAAGATGGTTTTGTAATAGGTGTGGATAGGAATTGTCTTCATTCTTTATTATTCGGTCCATTATGCTATGGTTATTTAGAAAGGAGATTAACCATATGTTTGATCATTTTTTTTTTTCAAAATGGTGTTTGATAATTTCTTAGAGTAATATTCGAAATAAAATAAAAAAAAAACATAGTGATCAGTGAGAAGAATTCTTTCACGCTCGTTGATTCGTGTTTGAAAATGTATAAGGAAGTAAAGTAGACAAAATCTTAAGAAAAGCGAGCAGTCGGTAAATTTCCATTCATTAACTATAAGCTTTTCTATCAAATTAATTAATCAATTTATTAATTCTATTGGTTTCGCTTTTCGATATTTCTCTATTTTTAAGGTAATGATATCAAACCCTGCCCCTGTACATGTTGCTATCCCTTCTGGCAATAGAGCTATACGGTTCAGCACTGCCGGAATATTGCTATAATTTATTTTTCATTAAAATGAAAAAAAGAAAGGTCTCATACTGTTAGGGTCGGGCTCCACTTGTGGTTTCCCACATCTGAGCCATATATATTCTGTGAAGAAATACACAGTACCACTATAAATGCCAGAAAAGTGCCGTGTGCTGAATGTGCAGTACTGTGTTGGGTTCTGTTTGTGTCATAGGGTTTGGCCACAGGGCCCTTGGTGGGACCCCACTTTGCCGCAAACACAGCGAGGAGGTATCCAGTCTCCCTATAAATCTATAGCTAATCTCTCTCAGGGGCTCCTCAGCTTCCTGAGCGGAGATAAAATTTAGTTTCCGCTCAAGTAGCTGAGCGGAGACAAAAAAAAAAAACAATAATAATAATAAAAAAAAAAATTAACAAAATATAAATAAATAAAAGAAAATGATAAGAATAAAATAATTATCGGAATAAAATTTTTAAAATATATACATAATAATAATTAATAAAAAAGAGAAAAGGAAATTGTCAACCTAAGTGTTTCCCTCCTCCCGTAGGTAATTGTCCAGCTGACATTTGAATTTCCCCAAACTGTCAGCCTCTAGCACCCATGTGCGAGGGGTTTCCGAAAAGTAAGGAGAACGCATTTTTTCTCTCGATGCTGTTTAGTAATACGAAGTTCAAACACACTGGAGGTCTTTTTGAACGTTACTAACGGGTCTATCTGTCGAGCGTGTTTCATCTCATTCCCTTTCACCATTATTAAAAACAAACGTGTTGCCTTACTTTTCGGAAACTCTTAGCAGGTAACTTATTCCAGTAATTTATAACTCGCTGGCTAAAAGAAAACTTCCTGCGATCCAGTCTAAACGTCTCTCACTGTAACTTTAAATTATGGCCCCTAGTTCTAGAATCATTTATAACCGTGAAAATTTCGGGGCCAACCCTGGGGTAGCCTTGCCATCCAAGGAGAGCCCAAAAAAAAAAAGAAATTTTTAATGTAAAGGAGATAATGGGAAGATAGGAAGAGGATAGGATAAATGTGGTGGAGAACTGAGGGAGGTCGTAGTTGAAACATTCGATTTGAAAGAGGAGACATTAAGAGAACCCCTGTTTCAGGGTTCTCATCCTGGTACGGAGGGTGGGAGTTGAAGGTGTGTAATGGGATGAGCCACCAGGCAAAAGGGTGTTGGGGCCACCCAGAGGGGACGGAGATTCAACCACCCAAGGTGGTAGGAATAAAAGAACATAGGAAAAGAGATCACTATGGCAGAGTGTTCTTTTTGCAGCTCTGTCCCACACTGGCCTGGGGGTAACCCAAATGAAATGGCGAGTGTCAGCATCCCAAGCCATGAGACATGAATGTGTCACAGTTCCTGGAGATTCGACGGTTGTGTAGGTCTGCAGCAAAGAACCCTTTCCGGATCATCCCAAAGACGTCCAATAGGATTGAGATCCGTGGACTGAGAGGGCCAATGCAGCAAAGAAAAGTCATTTTCATGTTCTTGTAATCATTCCATAGTGATTGGAGCCTTGTGCATCGGTGAATTATCCTGCTGGAAGTAACCATCTGACTGATGATAAAGTGCCACACGAACGGATGCACTTGGTCAGCAACGATGTTTAGGTACGATGTGGCATTCAGCGTTAATCTATGGGTATCAATGGACCCAACGTGTGCCAAGAAATATTGCCCACACCACAACACTGCCCCCAAACCTTGCACAGTATTCGTCACACATGGAGGGTCCATGGATTCATGTTGTTTTTGCCAAATTCTGAGCCCTCCAGCAACATGATGCACCAGGAACTTCGACTCGTCAGACCAAGTAACTGTTTTCCAATCTTCGATAGCTCAGTGCTGGTGTTGCTGTCCCCAGGAGGCGTGCTCTCTTGTTCTTCATTGATAACAAATGTACGCGATGTGGCCGACGGCTGTTGTAGCCCATTCGCGACAAAGTCGTCCGTTGCGATATTTTGATCTGCTCACCAAAGTTGCAGGCCTCACGTAGTCCAGTGGTCAGGAGCGAGAATGCATAGCATGCGTTCCTTGAGTGGAGCGGGGTTCAAGCCCATGACTACTAAATACGATAAATATTTGTATTGACGATTTATTGTAAACTCTACTGACTTGGTTGTCGTGCCGGAGTATAAACATAAATTTATTCTGACGTGATGTGCGACATTGTGACCCCTCTGTTTGCTTGCACAATTCTACCCATCCTCCTCTTACCTCTCTCATCCAGATTTCACGAGCTAATCTTCGTATTAACTCGTGAAACTCATTTTGGTGATGTAATAACGCTAATAAAATAATTTTCGAAAAAGTAGTGCTATGTCAGGGCAACTCGTTGTGAAGGTGTTGATTGTTTTCATGTGAGCATTACTGAAGAAATAATAATACTAATATTAATAATAAAATAATAAAAAATAAAATAATCTACGAATATTTTATTTTATTTATTTTATTAAGCGGAAAAGTTTTCAAAATCGAAAAAAAAATTGTATATTGTAATTTTATTATTGTTTATAGGTATTATTTTCTCGAGTAAGAAACTTCCCGTGTAGAACGTTTTCCCACATAAAAGGTTCGTGATAGATAAAAAGACAGTGCATTACTGTATTATAATGATGTTTTCCCACTTAATACATTTTTTGATATTAATTATTTTTAATATAAAAAAATTAAACGAAATAAACTTTATAAAATGTTTTATAGGTAATTTATAATAGTTTTTAAAAATTAAGATATGATTACTCATGTCCTTGATTGCCTAAGAGAAAATTCAAATGATTGAAAATCAGGAGGCACATTTGTTTGAAGAACTTCTCCTGGGATGTCCCTTCATATCAGGATTCCATTTGAAACACGTACCATATCGACCATCCCTTGTGCATGTTGATCAACTTCCAGTCTGTTTGATTATTTTCGTGTACCCTCAAAATGTACTGCTTGCTGTGGTGGACTGGGCCCCCTCGCAGCGCAGGCCTCAATCTTAGAGATTCCCTGGGATGAATTGGATGATAAATGCTGTGTGTATATTCAGGTGTTGGGATATTTAAGTCAGGGCAGTGTACATTAGCACCCGAAAGAAAGAAATATTTTTAAAATTAAATCACGTGACCGACTCATCTCTGCATCAGCCAATCAGATTCCTTCCTCATTAATATCAAAACAGGCGCAGACAAAATAACTATAATTGAAAGGAAACGTGTAACAGATTAAACTTTCTTATTAAATTCTACCTGTCGGAGTTACTTAACCCAAGTTTGTATCCAATTAATTATTGAAAATATTTAATGGTTCCTCAAGTTAATTAATGATTTTATAAGAAATATTTTAGTATACTAATAAGTTAAATTAAAATTTTCGTTACTCATATTTATAAATGTATATTGTATATAAAAGAATTTAAAACTCCTATAAAATTACAATTTATAAAGTATTGGAGACCACTGATGACGTCATCAGGTCTGTCATATCTAGATAAAAATAAAATATTTTTAAGAATTTCCAATTTATACATTTCGGATGAAGAATTAATATTTCCTTCTTATTTTATTTATTTCCTTTTGGGGAACTGTAAAGGGGGTGGGGAGGTGAATAGCAATATCCAGCCCATGAAAATACAGTGCTCGACAAAATTAACAGAACAAAATGATTTTCATAAATATTTTAATCGCAGTATCCAATAGAAATCGATCTGCGACCTTGCAGAACCGCATATTATGCAAATTAATCATGCCTATAGAAACAAGGTTATGCGACCAGATTTTTGGTTTTCTCAGTGGAATAGCCACATCTTCGGTACTGAGGATTGCAACTTACAGAACAACGAACAACGTTGTTCTGTAACAACAACGTTGAACAACGCCGACGCTCCTCATTTTCTCACCAGGGGTACAGTAACTGCAGAAATAGAGAGAACAGATCCTCAAATGGTATGTGCATCTTTTCGGGGGTTCGGTTGGCACAGATTTTCTTTCCACGTATAACAACGCCACTGCACACAGAGACCACGTGGTAAAATCTTCAATCTGCAGATATTCAACGACTACTTCGGTCAGCACGAGATTTAAATCCCTTGGAAGACGTGTGGAACGCTCTTAGGATTCGAATGGGAAGCCAACTCCTCGACCAATTGAGTCTGCGCAGAGAGAAGAACAGGATTTCTTACCATTGAATTTTAAGGACACCACTTTATCGAGTAAGGTTCTTACTCGATGGACAATATTCGTTAAAGGGACATACCATATGTTCCACATCGATATCACTGTTCTTAATTTCTATCTGTGGCAGTTATTTACAATCATGAATGGTTTGTGAATAAGGTTAATGTTTTCTTAAAAATTTTTTAAGATTACTAATAATCTAATTAAAATGGTCTATAATTATTTTTATAAATGTATATTATATATAAATATATTTACGATTCTTATTAAACTACAATTTATAAATTGTAATTTAATAAGAATCGTAAATATATTTATTTATTTGCGTATTCTGCGGTCGATTTGCAGTTAGTTGCACGAAAAAACAAGCTTCCGGGAGAAAAAATCACGCCAATCTCGCAAGAAACCCACTAACTGAACAAGGCTGTGAAAAAGGTCCATAAAATTCTTTTGGTTATTGGTGGGATTGGAACTCAATGTCTTTTTCAGTGCAAGCATTCCCAGAAAAGAAAGATCCTAAAATAAATTACACTAATTTACAAATTTAAGTTTGTTCACTGGGGTTTGAATTTCAATAGGTCCTGCTGCCGAAATATGTTGCTGTGATTTCAAATGTGACTTAGATTTTTTTCTCTCACATCCGGATACATCACAATTTAAGGAATAAAAAAGTATTCTTTTTTACGAAAGTATATAACTTTATTGAATACAGTAATGACAAATTGATAGGATTACATTTTCATACAATACAAAATACGTAAATACTAACGAGTATTAATCAAATTCTGAAACTTTCATTAAAAGCGCCCTATGCAACCTAGATTGCATAGGGCGCTACTGTTTTTTTGTTTTTCAAGATTTATTATTATTACGATCGGTAGAATTATATTAATGACGGTGTACATTAATGGTCGATCCAGGCGAATTCGCTGATCTCAATCGATTTGAGCATTTCCAATTCAGTGATCTCAATCCATCCAGACACTCGAGCTTTTCATCCAGCAAATCGATCGCAGAACATATTGTTAGTCGTTTTCTAGAACTGATGACCGTTATCTTTTTATATTTGTAGGTGTCCAGATATCAATAGAAGGGCAAGTGTATCGTTATTACGAAAAGTGAGTTGAAATATTGAAACGTATCTATTGATAAAGAATAATAAATAAACAGAAATGATTATCTCAATTCTGCAGTCAGTCCTGCAACTTGTAAAACACATTAAATTCCGAATCACATTAAAATTTCATCCATAATACATTTATTAATAAATTACATGAGAAACAAAACTTAATACTGAACTATAACTGCGGATGAATATAATTTATTTTAGAAAGAGAAACAGGCAGAATAGTTGAGGTGCATTCGCTTAACGATGTACAAAATTGGATGTCGATGTGTGGCTTACGAATCCCGGAAAAAATACCCCCGGTTAGCGTCTAGGGTGTTTCTCCCCAATGTTTCTCCCCAATAGTGATTTAAAAACGATGTTTTTAAATCACCAACTCGTTTACCGATTATAAAACAGCTGGATAGGGGGAAAACACCCTAAATCAAATATCTCGGAATCATCTTTGACAAAAATCTGTCTTTTCAGCTCCATCTAAAGTTCATCAAACAAAAGATACGGAAATATTCTGCATTGGTCGCAAGAGTTACCAGGAGGGACTGAGGGCTAAACAAGCGGACACTGTCCCTCTACTACAAATCTACCTTCATCCCGGTCATCACATATGCTTCACCAGTTTGATACAAAAAGGTAATCCCAGTGGTAAATAGAAGAACCTTGGACAGCATCCGGCGGTCAATAATTCTGACAATCACACGAGCTGTCTCCACAGTCAGCACGCACGCACGCACGCACTCCAGGTTCTGGCCGGAGTCCTCCCGTTGACCTTGGAAATCATCAGATGCGTCCTGACATATAATATGGCAAAAGAAATACCGTGTACTATCCTGAACTTCACTGTGGATCTCGTCAACAAAAAGAAGCTTGAAAAAACGAGACTGCTCGGACACCTCCGACAGGAATGGCAGGATCGGTGAACAGAATCCACTAAATGGGAAATCACCAAGAATTTCCTCCTTAGCGTAAGCAGAGTCTTTCCAAACCCCCGAGTTGGTTCTAACCGGGGCTCCACGTCACCTTTCTGCTCACAGGGCACGGGCCATTAAATGCAAAACTATATAGCTTCCGAATCACTGATGATCCCCGTTGCCTCTGTGGTCACGACGAGACATGGCAACATCTCAGGTATGACTGCGACCAGTTTGAGGACCTGCGATGCAGGCTCACCACTGCTATCACCTACTTCCCGTAGAACATGGAACAGCATCTTCTCGACTCGGAACAAGAATACAAAGCCCTTACCATTTTTGCACAGAAACTCTTTGCTAGAAGGCGAGCACTTATAGCAAACCACCATGCACAGCACACAGAAGCTGATGATGAATCCCAAAACCAGGACTAGAGAAAACCGAAATACACCACAAAACTGTACCAAATAACCAACAACCACGAACATGACCATTATTTAGCCTTTTTCACGAGGGAACTGACAACCAGGTAGACCTACGTCTGAACCAGAGACAAACTGACACAGGACTTGATATGAACTGGCTACAAATTATTTGCACTGGACCACTAACTGGATGACTAAACCAAATGACCAACGAACGAACTAAGAAAATGATATCACCAGGACCCAATGCTGCATCCTCATAACATGCACAATAGGCGACCTGAACAGGTTACATGACCAACCATAGGACGACACTGCTCATGTATGACCCTGCGACTGGGATTTGACTCCTACATTGAAAAAGAGCACCAAAGAAGATCCGGTTCAGGTCGCTTTGACCCCCATGTGCTCACAACTGTTAATGCCTGATGGCGATCTATACCGGGCTCTCTTGCCTGGTACCTTTACTCCCTTTCCCCTGGTGGAGAGGAGGAGACAGTCTTCTCTCCTCTCCACCCCTGCCAACCCTGATTCTTCTCCTGGTGGGGCTTGGGCCTGCCTCACAGAAAATCCTGGGGTCGCTTCTCTATCGACCTCGTACTTCTGTCTTGATGACTTTTGAATTTCGATGCCAGAGTTGTAAGAAAGATACTAATATTTGTATTAGCAAAGAAAACAAAGCTTATCTCTCAGCAGCAGAGTGGAATATATGTCTTAGCATCTTTGCAGTTTATGAAATCAAGGATTGTCGCAGTCTTTAATACAATCTGCTTAATTATTAGTACTGCATTATTAATTTATTTAATTTTTTTGCTTCTACTGGACACACAGTTTTAATCTTGCTTTTAATTTTATGATTTAAATTTTATTCAGAAATGGCTGTGTATTAATGACGCTATTGAACTTAACATATACATAGTCTAAATTTTCTAGCAGCTTGAGGCTTTAGTCCTAAATGCATCTTAGGGAAAATATTGTTTAACTAATCTGGCTAGCAGTTTGACACAGTTACTCTATCGAGCTGGATATAGGGTCCAGTTCGTGTGAGTAACTGTGTCGAAATATTTAAACTGTTCAATTAAACATCATTTCGACATTCAAACTTTTTTATTCTGATTTTAGGAACGATATTGACACTGTCCCTCGTGAGAAATTATCCTATTAGATGGAACGTGTTCTGATCACTGGTAAGACGCTAAGACAGATCGTCGATGGCTGCGGACCATGGGGACAGAGGGATGTGATTGATGGTCACTCTTCAGATTGGTCTAATGTTTGAAGAGGGATCCCGAAGGATCGATTTGGGAACACTGGTGATGTTTCTGATTTTCATAAACGACGTCGACAAAGGGGTAGAGGGTGTATATCAAATTTTCAGATGATGTGCACATCGGGAAAGTGGTTAATTTTATCAGCGCCAAGCGTTTTTTAGCTTTACGGATAGTCAAAAAAATGACAGCTAGGTTTTAAGGCAGAAAAATGGGGGAATTAAGGGAACGACAACTTTCATTAGGCGAATAACAACTCAAAAATAAATTATATATTGTACTTGGTGGGGTTCAATTGTAAACTGTGGAGGAAGGAAGATTTGGGAATTAGAATTTCGGCAGACATGAATTTCTCCGAGCAGGCGAAATGTCTTTCATGTCTTTCTGTAAGTCTCCACGGTGAAGGACTTAATGGATAGGGATGGGGGGAACTGTGGGCTAGGAAGGACTCTTGTGTCCTATCCACGATTTATCGGACAATAGTAGATGTAGGGAGGTCCCTAATCCAACTATGTAGCTCTGCTTCCTGCGCTCAAAGACTTCGGATGCATAGGATTGGAATGCCTTTAGATTGTCAGGTGTTTGGAGTAGAGGCTCTGGTTGCTGTTCTTAGATACCTGGCACAGCCTGCACCAGGGTTCTTCTCAAGTCATCGTACAACCTGCATTCGAAAAGAAGATGTTTCCAATTCTCTGACCTGCCGCAGAAACAGCGATCTGTTGGTAGCAAACCCAGCAGATGTAACTTTTCGTTGAGGGACCCGTGTCCGGTAACCAAGTAGGAGGATTCAAAGGTGAGAGAAGCCAGGTCTTTACCGTTTTCAGGGTTGTATAAGTGACACCAGGGAGGAATTTTCTGGTAACGGAGCCTGTGGTGAGGTGTTCCATCTAGACTGCCAAATGTTGACGAGTTCCTTATAACAACGAGCTCTTTCTGCTTTGGGGTTAGTATTCAGATTTAGTTCTAGGCCCTGTATCTTCGTTGGTATTTTCTTTTTAATTCTGAAGTTAAGCCCTTTGAAGATAACAAATAGATCAGGGGGCAGAGTTCAAGCTATCACCTGGATGGCAGCTGTAGACACTGTTCGGCATAATCTGTGAGTAGCCAAGAGCATAGCACGTTGAATGGAGTTGACCTTGACTCTCATATGTACTCGTTGAGCCCGGTGAAACCACGCTCCTGCTGTGTAGGTCACAATGGGGATGAAAACAGCTTTATAATGCAGAGAGAGTGGTTTATTGGAAAGTCCCCAGTTGCTCTTGGAGATCGTCATGATTGCAGCTGAAAATCTTTTCGTTTTGACCCCTAGGTATTGTAGATGTGGAAGGAAGCTCAGCTTATGGTCAATGATCACCCCTAGGACTTTAGCCTGTATCACAATAGGAAGCTGTTTTCCAGAGATCTGGATTTGTGGTGGGCGACGTAGGTCAAGCTTTGATTTAAAAAGCCTCATTTTTGTTTTGCTGGTACTGATTTGAAGCTTGTTGAGAACTGTCCAAGAGTAGAGATCTGCTAGGACAAGATTTGCTTTGTTTTCAAGGTCGGAGCGTGATTTCCCAGAAATGAAGAAGCAGATAGAATTGCAAAATCAACCACAAACCTTCATGAACAATATTTCGCAGTTCCACATAAGGACTACAAACCAATCATTAAAAATCGCTGTCTAACCCAATGGCAAGAACTCTGACAAAAACAAACATGGAATAAATTATATGAAATAAAACCAAAAGTTTAGCACTGGAAAACGAGTATAAGGAAATCAAGGAGAGAAGAAGGTGTTCTGGCCAGATTGCGGACAGGCCATACGCATTTCACAAATGGTTATCTATTCCGTGCAGAGGAACCCCCAAGATGCGAAGTATGCAATACTGTCCAAACAGTTAAACATATACTTACAGAATGCCCAACATATGAAAATGATCGACACCGAATTCAGGAAACCAAAACATCACCCTTAAATATCTTTTAGGTGACAAGAAACACGTGTCAGATATTTTTAGATTCATACAAACAATGAACATATACCATCTGCTGTAAATAATAATATAATACCACAGAAACAGTTAACCTTTTACATTCGAAGAAGATTTATATAAAGAGAACATTGTATAACAAATGAACTGGCACACTATGATCTCCGTTGTCAATGCGCCCCAATAAACAACACAACAACCAGATGAAAAGTATGTCTTGAATCTGTTTGTAGGGTAAAACGGGACCCATCAGAGAACAGAACTGTATCATATTTGACAGGGATCCGAGTCAACTGTTCATGGCACCAGTTTTGACGAGCTCTGCAGTAATTTGGGGTTGATGGTATACAAAGCACAGCATCCGTTCCGTGGAGTCCACTTCAATTGAACCCTCTTAACACAGTCCGGTTGGAAATGTTTCCACCTGCGGACTCAGCAACCTCAACAGACAGTTCAGGACAGGAGATCGTAGGGTTCCGTGTTCTGTCAGAGCCACACAGCTCTAACAGAAGCTCTTTCAGTTGGAGCAACGTCCAACGTTGCTCCATCTCAAAGAATCATCTGAACGACAGTGTGTTGCCATCCTCAGTACTGAAGATGTGGCTATTCCACTGAGAAAACCAAAAATCAGGTCGCAACCCTTGTTTCTATACGCATGAATAATTTGCATAATGTGGGGTTCTGCAAGGTCGCAGATCGATTTCTATTGGATACTGCGATTAAAATATTTATGAAAATCAATTTGTTCTGTTAATTTTGTCGAGCACTGTATTTTCATGGGCTGGATATTGCTATTCACCTCCCCACCCCCTTTACAGTTCCCCAAAAGGAAATAAATAAATATAAAATAAGAAGGAAATATTAATTCTTCATCTGAAACGTATAAATTGGAAATTCTTAAAAATATTTTATTTTAATCCTGTTAGGGCCGTCCTTATGACGTCATCAATAATTTACAATACTTTATAAATTGTAGTTTAATAAGAATATTAAATATGTTTATATATAATATACATTTATAAAAATAATTATGGAATATTCTTATTTAGTTTATTAGTAATCTAAAAAATTCTAAGAAAACAATAATCTTGTTCAAAAACCATTCACGATTTTAAATAACTGCCACAGATAGAAATTAAAGAACAGCTGTATTTTGGTGGAGGATAAAGAATATCCACCTCATTGCCATAAATGTTCCTGCACTCCAGGAACTTTGTTTCAGGGTGTAGTGGATTATAATGGCAGGGGACTGGAACTGCGTTCCTGACCCCATTATGGACAAAATTCTGGCGGCTACCCCGCATCATGGTACGGGGGGGGGGTCGTGAATTAATCGAGGTTTGTACTAAATTAGACTTGGTAGACGTCTGGAGGGAAAAAAATCCGGGGGAACGAGCGGCCACGAGAATAGCCAATAATAGAGGAACTAGGATAGATCGCATTTATGCAACAAGTCAGTTGAAGGATAAGATAACAATGATACGGCATGTGAATTTTGCGGGAGGTCGACAAGTGCAGATCACATGGCAGTAATGTGGAAGGGAGATTTATTTGCGAACGTTAGTCTGGGTAATGGCTATTGGAAGCTCAACCCAGCAGTTCTGGAGAGAGAGGACTGGGACTTTACAACAGATAGTAGAGCAAGGTGGAAATGAGTGGGAAATGTTGGCGAAAATTAAAGAAAGTGCTAAATCATTTTATTACTCCAAAATTAAGGAAAGAAACGAACAACGCAGAAATAGACTGAAAGATGTCCTACAAGAAAAAAAAAAAAATAGATTTCGCTATCACTTACCTATAAACAGTGCAAGAAACCCTAGCAGGACAAAGAGTCGTAATCAGCGCCGATGTAAACTGCCGCTCCCCTGTCTGGCACAGCACTACACCAGACCGACGAGGTACCAGGAATGGACAGAGGCTTGAGGAGTTCCAAGTGTAGGAAAAAAATTGAAAGAGCGTGATCATAAAATTCTTCTTTCAAGAGTAGGAGTTAAAAATCAGCCTTTTTTTTTTCAGGAGTGAAAGATCGTGACTTTAAAATCAGCCTTCTTTCAGGAATTACAGTTCAGTGGAACAAAAAGCGTAAAACGGCTTAGGTGTCTCATACACATGCGCTCCTATGCACAACGAGTTGCCTCGGTATTGCATTCCTACAAGAACTAAAACAGAAAGGATATTTTAAACAGTATAGCACCTTCTTCTCTACTCCAGCAAGTGCTCTTTAACGTACGCCTTGCTATTTAAAATTGAAAACTTTATATTATAAAAAAAATAAGATTAAAAAAAGTTCCAGGAACTATCACATCGAAGCGCCGTTGTTTAAACTAATTTTAAGAATTGACAGAGTTTTGTAGCGCTGTTAGGAACTGTCTGCTGTGTGTTGCGTAATCGTATACACTAAAAGAGCTGTTTCTTTCTTTTTCTTTTTTTAATTGATTTATTTTGTAACAAAAATAATTAAAAAATGTATATTGATTTTAATTTACTTAATTGGATTTTACGCATCAAAATTTCCTTTATGCATCTGCCCCCTTTGTCGTTTGTTTTATGTACTATTACAGAACGTTTTTAGCCCAGTGGTGATTGGTGTTGGCACTTAAAAGTTTTAAATTTAGAATGAACAGTTGTAATATTGCAGGTCTGAGGAAACCAGAATTTTTCTTCTTTGGAAAAGTGGCCGATTTCTGAAATAGTTGAGTCCCCTTCCCAAGAGCAGATACAAATTCGTCAACATTTTGCTTAATTAAATGCAATTTTGCATTTATTTAAGCTGTTAACTTCTACAACGACAGATGGAAGTTGGTTCCAGCAATCAACCACCCGCTGGCTAAAGGCCCATTTCCGCACATCTATTCTATTCTATCCTAACTACCTTCAGTGCTGTATACAGGGATCAGGAGTTCATTATCCCTGTGTGTAGTTATACAAGGGGATAATTTCCTCCTTATCCCTGCTAGAAGAATTCCTATTTATCATTGACAATACACCATGAGCTACTCTTGCAGACCGTGTACACTGCTCAGAAAACTTGTTTTCTCAACACACAATTACCGCCAGGTCCTTTTCATTCCCTACCACCCTCAGTGTAGTATCACACAGTTGATACGTTACTCTGGGATTACTTCCACCCATATGCAGTACTTTACATTTCTCAATGTTAAACTTCAGTTGAAACCTCTCAGTCCATCTGCTCAACCTTTCCAGATCCTGTTGCAGCAGCATAGCGCCAGTAGTGTCCTTAGCAACCCTGCCAACCTTCATATCGTCTGCAAACTTGGACATTAAGCTTGATATACCATCATCAATATCATTTATAAATACAGAAAACAATAATGGACCCAACACTGAGCCCTGAGGGACTCCACTAATAACATTAGTCCACAATCAGCAGTGTCCATTGATTACCGCTGTCTTCTCCCACACAATCGTCCCTTTATTCATAGCAGCAATTTGCCTCGAATGCCACACTGCTCCAATTTGTGCAGCAGCCTTCCATTTGCAGTATCAAAGGCTTTTCTAAGATCCAAATATCAGAGTTATTCCCTACATCCAGTTCTTTGTGACTGTATCATAGTATCAAATCAAATTGGTCAGGCAAGACTTTCCCTTAACAAAACCATGCAATGTCCGAGCTATAACTGAAGTCTTGTCTAGATGATCCTGAAATGCTTCTTTAATCAGTGACTGCATTATTTTCCCTGAAACAGAAGTTAAACCAACTGGTCTGTAATTACTTCTCTGGATATATATATATATATACGATGTGCCTTTCTCCGAACACGCAGGAAATTCACTCTTTGTTTGTTGTAAGCAATCTGATCTAGCATGGAGCCAGACTTTTCCCAGGTTCTGTAGACTTTTTGCTTTAGATTAAAAGCCTCTTTCATTTCGGAGTTGAACCACCGCTTAGTGTTTGAGGAGATTTTGATTGTCTTCGACGCACCAACGAGAGCAATGTTTCTCAATTCTTTAGAAATGGCATTAATTGCCTCTTCCACTGGTTTGAAGTAGAGATTATTCCAATTAATTTCTTTGAGTTCAGTGAGGATAACATTTGGCATGACTAGGTTGGTTGAAAACGTAGTTACAGTTTGTACCGGGTCCGCTGGTTTGGTCGCAGCGATTGAGGTTGCTGGTGCCTGTGCAATTTAAAACACTATTGGTGGGTGGTCCGACACGAATTTGGAGTTATAGCGTATGATTTGTATTTGCTCAAAACTGTGGTAGGCGCTGTCCAGGACTTGATTTCCTGTGGTTGGTGGTCTATTCAGTGGGATGAGCTCCCAGGTCCTCATAGTATCTTCCATTTCTTGCATTGCATCCTTATACCTCGGCAGAGGCAGGTTGAAATCTCCTAAAATGGTTGTTTGGATATTGGGGCATAGATGAGCAGACATCCATGAGATAAGATCCTCTGTGATTGATGAAGTGTGTCCTGGTGGGAGATACACAAGGCAGATTTGGATCCTTTTTCTTTTTTGTTGAAAATTGCAGTGATTGCTTCATAGTTTGATGTTTTACTGCTGTAGACATGTGTCTGTCTGAAAGAGGTCTTGTAGAATATGGCAACACCACCTCCACTCTTATCCTTTCTGGAGTTTTCAATGCATTGATAATGAGTGGACGAGAGGAGGAATCCAAGTTGTTTTCCCTCATCAACCCATGTTTGTGAGATGCATATGAAATCAATGTCTTTCTGGAGGACCAGGGTTTGCAGGTATGAAATTGCTAGTAAGGCTCCTAACATTTTGTAGAAAAAATGTTACTGTTGTTTGGTTTACATCCATTTGCATCCTGTCAATTGATTGCTATTGCTGTACACTAAGGGACTTGTGGCTGGTATCTTTTTTTTTTTTTTTTGATTCAATGAGTGACTTAATTAAGGCCCCTGTCGGCCATACTGCTGGTTTAAGCACCTCGTGCAGATGTGCCCGAAGGCAAGACAGAACAAACGAGGAATATGATGGGTATTTTATTTTAATGGCTCTAGCATCTACCTTTACGCCAAGCTCTATGTCCAGGAAGCTTTTTATAGCAGTAGCCTGGGTAGTAGGCGTTAGCTTAGTGATGAACAACTTTGCCCGCGAAGTCACTTCTGTGATGTTGTAAGTTTCGCAAACTTTCAACATCACAAAACTTACAAAGTTCCTGTCACGAGAGGATGATGGTAATGACCGAGGCATCACCAGTTTGAAGAGCTCGGTTAGTTTTACTAGATCCGTGACCACAAATGCTAGCTTCTTAATTTGCTGTCTGAGCAGCTCATCTCTAATTTCCGCATTCTGAATTTTGAGTCGATAATTATCGCTCAGAAATTTTGCCAGATTCATTTTCATCGGTTTCACCACATTCTCAAGATAGTGCCGTTCAGGAGACCTACTAAAGTTGTGAGGACGAGGATCCTGGTAGGTAATTTCCTACCAGGATCCTCGGAATCTGTGGAATGAATGTTTGATGCGAGAGGGAGGGTGGTTGGGACAGTTTTCAGCCCTCCCCTTACAATAGGAGTTTCGAGGTAGCATTTCTGACTAGCTCGCTTCATTCCCGTTCCTTGTTCTTTAGAGAGAAACTGAGGCTCGCCCATAGTCATTGTTTCACATGACGCTTTATTCGTATCGTTCATCCTGCGCGAGAGCTTGTTCACTGGGAATGCCCGTTTGGGTGGAGGGGTTTCTTTCTGATCCTTCGTTATTATGGAGTTGCGTGGGGCTGTTCTTCTTCTCAGACTCGACAGAGAGCCTACCACTCTTAGACCGTTCAGTGACAGGAGGACTGCTTTGGCAGGCTATTTTCGGAATCTCAAGCTCTCCGAGTGTTTTCTGACCTGAACGTGCGGCACAATGCATAGCCTCATTATCGCTGATTAGCACCTCACACGGAATTTCATTCTCCTTGACAGCAGACCTGAGACTACTGTTTTCTTCGTTGGATCTTGACAGGGACGTCGACTTGTCTGTATTCGTGGAATTATTAGGTTTACATTGGTAGGATTTTCGCTTCTCAATTGTCAATCTCGAAAGATTATTGAGAACTCCAGCACGCCCCGAAGCTAAGTGAGCAGCTGACACATTGTATCGTAAGCGACGCAAGCTTTTGACATTGGCTGCAAGTGCATGTACCGGGGGACATGCCTTTCTTCTGAGTAGGACTCCACCGTAGTGGTATTAGAATATCTTTCTTTCCGTGATTGTAGAACTTAAGCTCAGAATGCGAGTTTTCAATACACAGTGACGATTAGCAGATTTCCTTGAGATTGCAGGCCTTTAAGCGGTGGGGTAGACAACACTTGGGAACTGACCGCACTAACTGATTAAGGGATTTAATCGAGTAAATTGTGTGGCGACCTTGACCTCGGGAGGATTAACCGTAAGTCCTACTCGGGAAATGTTTCACTGTAGATATGTATTATAAACGACAGAAAAAGAACTACGCGATCGGGATAACTCGTGGGCACCGCATAAAGTATGCCATACACGTGTCGAACATCTTAGAAACGTACATGACATGTAAAAATTTTCGTGAAACACAAACAAATCTCACTAAAGTAACCGTTTCTGAATGTAAACTCTCGTTTTGGAATAATCCAGTTCATACACTGGTGTGCAAAATTTAAGGACCAGTCAGATTTTCACCTCTAGCTTCTCAGGATCGATATGTGTTCGATGGGATTTAGATTGATGGAACGGGCAGGCCAATCCATACGAACAATGTCCTCACGTTCCAAAAGCATATGAACAGCTGCAGTGCGATGGGGTGTGGCGTTATCATCCGTAAACACGAACTCGGGCCCAATGGCACCTCGGAACAGACGTACATGGGGCAGGATTACCTCAGTACAGTAGCGTGCGCCGGTTACAGTACCGCCTTCCACTATCTGAAATTGTGTACGTCCATCCAAGATAACGCCTTCCCAGACGAGAACACCTCGACCGCCATATCGATCCCTTTCAGTGATGTTTGTGGGGGGGGGGGAATAGCGTGTGCCAACCTCTCGCCAGATTAGCTGACGTCCAGAATCGCTGCTGAGACTGAATCTACTCTCATCAGCAAAGAGTACTTTAAGTAAAGTTTTTTTGTGGTTTTAACCTTTAGAAATAGTGTTGGTCCTTAAGTTTTTCTCACCAGTGTATTATAAAGATAGAATAGAGCTTTGAACAAAATCTGTAAATTAACTATGAATATCTAAAAGGAACTTGTTAACGATTACTGCATATTAGACTTTCACAAGGAATCAGTGCACTGCCCTCCCTACAATGGCTGGAGAAGGACTGCGTTCAAATCCCATCACTGGGATTTGAAAACTAGAATTTTTTATCCGGAGAAACAGCCAAACACACCAAAAAACGATCCCCTATAAATGATTGCATCTACCCATATATTTATTTTGTCTGTAAATTGCGTTTGTTGTCTGCTCGATTTGCCTGTTTGCTGAACGAAAAGACAAACGATAAATGAAAACAAACCTTGCTATATACGCCTGAGACCAACGAACTCAGCCACGGAGTGAAAAAAGCGCACTAAAGTTCCTCGCGTTATCGACGGGATTCGAACCCGGACATGTTCCACCTTGTGTGGGGAGGACGGTGACGATACCACTGTGCTACTCGCGCAGAAGGAGCCAACCCCACCAGGGAATACATGCAATTTAGAACAAAATGTACATGCGTAAATGAGGTTGTTCTGAGGTGCCCATAATGTTACATAATTTTTTATTTCTTCACAAAAACCGCATGATTCGGGAATGAAAGGAAGGGCCTTGCATCTGCTTTATAAGACTGCTTTTATGGCTTTTGTTTTCAATGCCTCCGGAGCGTGGGGATTCCATTTTTAACTCAATGGTGTTAAAAACAGAAGCCAGGCTGCAGTTTCCACTGCTGATAGAGGTAATGGGGTGAAATTCCCAGGTCACAATAGGATGACATGGACAGCAAGCAAAGATTGAGACATGAACAACAACAAAGAAGAAGGGAAGGGGAAGAGAAGGAGAAAAGAGGAAGAAGGGAAGAGAAGGAAGAAGGGGAAAGGAGGGAAAGGGAAAGAAGAAGAACAAGAGGAAAAGGGAAAGAAAAGACTAATACCAAGGGGCATAACACTGAACAACATACCCAGTGCCCATGCTTAAGACTGCATAGGAAAAGGTACACACAAGGACATATCCAGGAGGAAAGAAAAGAGAGGGAAGAAGGGAAGAAAGAAGAAGAAGGAAAATGGAAGAGAGGGGAAAAAGAAAGACAAGAAGAAATGAACACTACCATGCCAGATTGCGTACCAATATGAACTGATCACATCATTCCCACTCTTGGTCAGGATTGAGCCCTGCAAGAGATGGAATAGTACATCCCTCCCACTCTTGGCCAGGACTGAGCCCTGTGAGAGATGGGGTATAGGGATATCGAAAAGTAAATGATAGTCCTTATATTATTATAGTTTAATTTATTTTGTTTTATTTATTTTAATATATTTTACTTTATTTTATTTATTTTAATTATCTTATTTTATTTTACTTTACTTTATTTTAATTGTTTTATTTATTTTATTTTACTTTATTTTATTTTAATTGTTTTATTTATTTTATTTTATTTTATTTTATTTCATATCTAAGGGGAAATAAAACCAAAAAGTGTGCCCTGGTAATTCTGAGGGGACCTTCCCTGATGCATTACCCGGCCACACAGGATTAACTTGATGGGACATCAGACGTCCAAAAACTTAACCACAGGACTGGATCAGTCCGTGTCCTCTTAAGATAAAGTAGATCCTGGCTGCCTCCATGTGGCTAGGGATGGGAGTGAGGGGCTGTGACACAAACCTGCCACAGCCCCCTACTGCTAAATGCCAGGTGCCGGCTAACATACAACGCAAACACAACACTAATGCACACCTAATTACATATTTCATCTATCAGATGCATTTTTTTTTTTTTTTTTTTTTTTTTTTCTTCTCAAAATTCAAAAACTTAAAAAATTTGAAGAAATTTTTTTTTTTTTTTTTTTTTTTGTGTTAAATATATACGTGAAATTTTGATGCTCTTTTAAGTTCTTTTCTGAGCCGGCAACTTGGCAAAAAGCCTAACAAACGGCGGATATAGGGGGAACCCTGGAAGCCGCTAATAACTTACAAATACACTTTATCTGTATACATGTCGCGAATGGATATATATGTGAGAATGTATATAAATCTTGTATCATGTATATATAAATGGATGTATATAAATCTTGAGAATGTATATAGAATTGTGTGTGTAAATAAATGTAAATGCTGACTACACAAATGCCTTAATCGTAGAGAAAATCCAGAACCTCGAGGCCTTCACATCAATTCTGAGAAGTGGAGACAGCTGGCTTTCTCGCTCAAATGGAACCCAACGATAGTGCAACCCAATATAAGAGGATCTGCGATTTCTGCTGTGCAGCAACACACCGATCTGTTCGTTATTTTTGACCAGAAGCTCTCCTTTCTACCACATGTAGACCACCTGGAAAAAAAGTTCTGTCGACTTCGGTGAATGCTGAAGCAACAACTTATGCATGTCCATGACCAGGCCGTTGGGTGCAGGTATATTAAGACATGTGTCTATCCGGTCGTGCTTAATGGCGCAGAAGTCTGGACCTCAAATGCCGCAACGCGTCTGAGACGGATTTTTGCGGGCGTATTTTGGCTATTGAAGTGGGCGATGTGGACATTTCGGCTTCCCCCTGCACTAAGAACCACCCAGATAGTAGCAGCTCTAAACATCAGACGTCTTCTTGCCATTACCCATGAAAGAAGACTCGTCTTTGCTGTAAAAATGATGGTTGGCATTATTTCGGACCCAGACTTCTGGGCTAACTGCGGTTGGAGGATCCCGGTCCCAAACCTTCGGGCCAATCCAGTAATTCAGGCCACTCCAAACCGGTTAAAGTTATCCGATCGGTTCTTACCCGTGCAGATGCTGCAGTGCATACACTCCTTGGATGGCGACCTCTAAAATTTCGCATTAGATAAAAAATACAGGCAGAACTTACTTCATCCACTTCCTTCTCAGGACCACGTCACAGGACAAGAGAACCTGCTCCCAAGGACCTGTCCATCACTGCAATGGATCCATCACTACAGTATTCCAACTTTCTGCCCTGCTCAGATGACCCCAGCACTGTAAAAGGACTTCTCCCTTGAGAATAATTTAACGTGATAACATTCTGTTGTGTATAAATGCAAATTCTTCATTTGTTTTCCAATGTTTAATCCTACACTTGCACAATTAGTAATAATATTGTTTTTTTCTCCTATCTCATCCTTGTTTATTACAATGTATTAGCCTTTACTGTAAACCCCTGGCTTTTAGCCGAGAAGGGTATTGTGTACGGCGTGTGCCTAATTTCAATGTTAGGCGTACAGTTTGTGTTTTACAAGTTGCAGGATTGTCTGCAAAATTGAGATAATCATTTCTGGTTATTTATTATTCTTTATCAATAGATACCTTTCAATATTTCAACTCACTTTTCATAATAATGATACACTTGCCCTTCCATTGATATCTGGACACCTGCAAATATAAAAGGATAACGTTCATCAGTTCTAGAGGAAAACTAACAACGTGTTCTGCGGTCGATTTGCTGGATGAAAAACTCGAGTGTCCGGATGATGGATTGAGATCACTGAATTGGAAATGTTCAAATCGATTGAGATCAGTGAATTCGCCTGGCCCGACCATTAATGTACAATAAAACTATTATCTAAACTATTAATAATTTCTCAAAGTGCACATTTACAATCCATCATTAATAAATTTAATATAATTGTACTGATTGTAATAATAATAAATCTTGAAAAAGCCAAAGAAATCATAATGTCCAATTTCCATTTATATTTGTGTATAGAAATTCATTTTTCTACAATAAATCAGCACAATCATCGGTTGAACTCTTAACTCAAAGTTGGCTACTCCACAGTAATCTTTTAAAAGTGCAATATTTTTAAAAATTGCTTTCTTCCTTCAGCGTGTTGAAACAACTGATGTCATTATTTGTTGGCATCACAACTTGGCCTGTCATCCTGTGACTTAAAGCCGAACTTATGCAACAAACCATCTTTAGAATGCATTTCTAATTTCTCAAATGAAATATTGCCAAAATGAATCGGAAGAGTGTTTTAAAGAATCTTTTATTTAATAATATGTAACTGACTCAGCCACGAAATCGCAACGGTGTCTGGGCGCTTTTCACAACAAAAGGAACTCTCCGAAGTATACGGGCATCCCTCTTCGGGATGACCCTGTTTGCTGGATGAAAAGCCAGAGTTTGAGTGAGAAAAAACCGTTCCACCCTCGCCTGAGACCGACGGACTCAGCCACGTTATGAAAAGGCCGATAGCATTACTTACGTCACGATGGGATTCGAAGCAGGCCTTTTCCGCCCGGTGATGATACCATTGTACTACCTCGCACACACCCTATACTAGTAGTAGTATTATTATACACTGAGTGATCACTGAATTATGACCACCTACCTAATACTTTTGCCCTCAGTACAGCAACTATCCGACGTGGCATTGATTGAACAAGAAGTCGGAAGCGTTCATGAGGGATGTCCAACTGTGCGTAATACGGTCAGCAATGCATGTATGGAGGTGATTGGTGTATCCACACGCCTGATATGCCCTTCCATAGTGTCCCACAAGTGCTCTATCGGATTGATATCGGTTGAGTTCGGAGACCAATCGGTATGCTGGAAGTCAGAACTGTGTTCCTCAAACCATTCCTGCACAACAAGTGCCCCATGGCTCGGAGCACTGTCATCTTGGAACACACCATCGCCATTCGGGAAAAATTGTAACGTAGCGGGTGTACACAGTCAGCAAGCAGTTGACGATAGCGGAGATCACTGCACGTGCACCAGTGGTACAAGTTCCTGGCAGCGAAAAGCCCCACACCATACAACCGCTTCCACCGGCCTGCACTTTTGATACCATGCATGGTGGTTGGATCAAGCGCCTCTTCATGTTGTTGATGCCAAATTCGTATACGACCATCCACGTTGTGCAGTAAACGCCTTCTTCCAGTCTTCTAATGTCCAACTTGCACCAGGCGAGTCTTTTACGCAGATGAACCTTGTTTAGGAGAGGATGCCGTAGGGGTCGTCTGCTGGTATAGCCCACACGTGCGACGCATGGTCATGCCAGATATTGTTCCGGGTTGGCCCATGTTGTATTGGGTAATCAACTCTTCGACAGTGCTGTGCCTGTTCACCTGTACGAGTCGTCCGACCCGGTGCTCACCTCTAACATCAACCTTTCGTTGACCTTTGCAGTTTCGCCGTCGGGTCGTTGTTTGACCATTTTGACGCCAGTTCCGGTACACTTTAACTACGGCGATTCCCGAACACCGCACCAGTTCAGCCGTTTGGAAAATCGAGGCACCAGTTTGTCGAACACCCGCAATCTGTCCTTTATCAAAGTCCGATTAATCCTTCCTTTTACCCATCACGCTGAGAATTCCACCGAACCACAGACACCTGTCATCAATGCTACGTGGGGCGATTAACCCAGTGGTGAGCTGCGAATATTTTAACAGTGCGTTCGCACTTTTTCCGACTTTTTCACGTGAAACATCCTTTGTGGGGGGAGGGGTGTACCTACCGAGTAAATGCGCGGCGTCTAACAGAGGCGATTCGCACGCTCACACCACCAGTCGCGTGGAGCACTCAATAGTAGCACTATCATCTTGGAACACACCATCGCCATTCGGGAAAAATTGTGACGTAGTGGGGTGTACACAGTCAGCAAGCAGTTAACGATAGCTGATATCACTGCACGTTGTAGAGCAGATATCATCTTTTAGGGGCACAAAAGGTGATATAGTTGTACACGTTGGCACTAATGATATTAAGAGTAGGAGACCGGCAGAATTACTTAACAAGTACAGGTCACAGTTGAAAAAAAGCTGTGCCTTTGGGTGCAATTTGAAAGTGTTTGCAATTCTGCCCAGACACGATAGGAGGGAGTATATGATGAGAGCCTTGTCGATCAATTCGGTCCTAGAAAGATTGTGCAAGGCTCAAGGGATAGAATTTTTTTCAGCCTGGACTGTACTTGTTAACAGGAGAGATTGCTTCTACAGGGATGGGATACACTTAAATAGAAAGGGTGCAAGAATATTTGCTGATGCTATCGAGGCAGTATTAGGTGGGTCGGAAAACTGCTAGACTGGGGGGATACAAGGACTAATAGATTAACAGTAGCCGTAGGCAGAGGTGAAGGTGATTCTTGCACAACTTCTATTAGAATAGGTAGCGACCTGGAGCGAGGGGTGTTGGGGGTTTCAGGGACGGATGGCAGTCATCGTGAAACAGGTGGGTATATGGGATGTGTTAGAGTAATTAACAATAAGAATAGGTGCATGTATACTTGCATGTATACCAATGCTAGAAGTATAGTAAATAAATTTGATGAATTTGAAGTGTTGGTCAAGACATCAAAGGTGGATATTGTTGGGATATCGGAGACGTGGTGTCACACACATATAAGGAATGCCGAACTGGAATTTGGGGAGTACAACGTCTACAGAAAATATAGACAGGACAAAAAGGGAGGAGGTGTTATTCTGTTAATTAAGAAAAACATAAAATCAAAGGAACTGCACTCAGTTAATATAGATGAACAGTGCACTGTTGAGTCAGTTTGGTGTGACATAAGCACTGCGAAAGCAAAAATAAGAGTAGGAGTGTGTTATAGGCCTAATGACTCGAATAAGTACAATGAACAATTGTACAGAGAAACAGAGTGGGCTAGTAAATCAGAATGTCTTATAATGGGGGATTTTAACTTCCCAGATATTGACTGGAACTTGTGGGTTGGGCACTCACACACTAGTCAGACTTTTGTGGATTTATTGGATGATTGTTTTCTGCAGCAGCATGTTCGAGAGGCAACCGGAGAGAGTAATACTCTTGATCTGGTTATCAGCAGTGATCATTCGTGTATTAAGAATTTGCAGATAAAGGAACCACTAGGTGGCAGTGATCACAGTGTGCTGAAGTAGGATTTACTCAAAGAGGTAACTACCGTCAGGGGTAAAGGAAAGGGTTTTTGCTTCCGTAAAGGGAGTACAGTGGTCTCAGACAGTTTTTAAATTCTGTACAGTGGGAGGGATCAACTGACGATGTCACCAACAGTAAATTCTAAGTGAGAAGCATTCAAGGAATTAATCGTGGATGCTACTAAAAGTTTCATACCTATTAAGAAATACTGTTCAAGGTTTAGGCCTAAATGGTTGTCAAATGAACTGAGACTCGTAACAGAGAACAAAACTGCATGGTAGGCATATAAATTATCAAGCGACTCAGAAGCCTATGATAGCTACAAGTTGATCTGTACAAAGTTACAAAGGAGGTTCGGCAGGCGAAGGCAGATTACGAGAAATCCTTGGCAAAAGATGCTAAGAAAAACAGCAAGGATTTCTTTACTTATATAAACTCTAAAAGGAATGGAATGAACCACATTGGTCCACTTGACATCGATGGTTCGACTGTTGATGATCCTTCTCAGATAGCGAACAAACTGAATGAGTATTTTGCATCTACATTCACACATCAGGAATTATTAAAGTTTGAAGACGGCAGAAGGTTATCAAATTGTAGCAGTGTGCTTAATGATTTTGTAATAACTGAAAGCAAAATGGAGGGGAAATTGTTGAAGTTAAACATACGAAAAGCACCTGGGGTGGATGGGATCTATCCAGTTATATTAAAGGAGGCGGCAAAGCAACAAAGCAACTTCTTTAGTCGATTTGCCTGCTTTACTGGACGAAAAGCACAAGTTTCACGAGGAAACCTTGTTGTTCATGTTGTTCATTCAACACCAGGAATTGAAGAAAATCCGTTGTCCAGGAATCTGGAGTGACATATGATCGTATCGACGATGCCACCTGGCTCCAGAGCTGTGTAACTCATATTGTTGTGAAAAATCGAATCAATGGCTCTGATTCCAATAGGTTTTCCTTAATTTCCTTTTGAATATCCGTCCCCATGTGGAAGTGCAGTGAAATTGAAATATAGAGGAAGTGGAAATGCCGTAGCCATGACAATCATAGAAATGAAAAGCCCTCTTTCGGTAGGGTTTGTTAATTTACACATATTAATTTTTATAAAAATTAAATAAATATATCAATTTATTTAATAATTAATTTCTAAATAATTAGATTAATCAAGTGAAGAAGGTGTACAATCGCATAATAAATATTAAAAAAAAATTTAATAAAAATATTTAAGGTGACTCCCAAATTAAGGATGAACTGTGCTGGAACTTAGCTTATGTAATATGCTTAGTTCCAATGCAATTACTTTCGCATGGTTTAGGAGTGATTAATTAATTAAACTGATTGCTGGTAGGATAATCATTTCACTGCAATTAATACTTAGAATGCTACTGGAATTAACCTCCAGAGTGCGCACTTAATTTAATACTAGGAATTTTTTAATTGGAATTTCTTCAAAGGTAAGTTAAGGAAAAAGTAGAAGAACATAACCTAACGTGACCAGGATTTAAACGTGTGTTATTGCTGCCACAACGCAATGTCCTAACCATTAGCAATATTGGATAACCCGCCACTGTGCGAAGTTGCAGAAGCAGCATGCGATGCAAGTGTATGAGCTTATGCAGCATCAGCCAAAACAAATTCCAAAACAATCCCCTCTAAATGTTCGTCCAGTTCCTCCTTAAATTTTATTAAGCAATCAACTTCCACAACGACAGATGGAAGTTTGTTTCAGCAATTAAGCACCTCAATCAGATCACCTCGCAGGTGCCTAGTCTCCAGACGTTGCGATTTGCCGAACTTAAGCCTCTCTTGGTAAGAGGATCACTTCATTCCCCTCACGAATCTTGTTGCCCTTCAATCTTGTACACGCTCAAGCAAATCTACATCCTTCCTAAAATGAGGCCTACAGACCTATGCGCAGTACTCAAGGCATGGCCTGACCATTGCCAGAAACGGATAATCTCCTCCTTTTCCCTGCTAGCAAAATTCCTTTATATCATTGACAATATCCGTGACCTGCTCTGGCGGCCTGTTTGCCCTGTTCAGACAACTTCATATCTGACTGCACATTTACTCCCAGGTATTTTTCATTTTCCACCACCCTAATTGTAGTACCATACAGTTGGTACATTCCTCTGGGGTTACTTCTACCCATATGCAGTACTTTGCATTTGTCGAGGTTAAATTTTAGTTGAATTTCCCATCTGTACAAATTATCTAGATACTGTTGCAGTAGCACACTGCCATTACTGTCATTAACAACCCTGCCAACCTTTGTATCATCTGCAAACTTCGATACTAAGACTGATATACCTTCATCAATATCATTGATAAACATACAAAACAATAATGGACCCAACACGGACTCCACTAATAACATTAGTCCAAGAAGAGCAGCACCCATTGATTACCACCCTCTGTCTTCTCCCACTCAACCATCCTTTTATCCATTGTACCAATTTACCCTTAATACCATTTTGCTCAAATATGTACAATAGTCTTCCATGCGCAACAGTGTCAAAAGCATCCCTGGAATCCAAATAGATGATATCAAAATTATTTTTGGCATTCAGTTCCTTTGTGATCACATCATAATATCCTATCAAATTTGTCAGACAAGACTTTCCCTTAACAAACCCATGCTGTGTCTTAACTATTACTGCAGTGTTGTCTGGATGATCCTGCAATGCATCTCTAACCAGTGCTCCATTATTTTGCTGGGAACAGGTCTGTAATTACTCGCGTCACCCTTCGACTCCCTCTGTGAATTGTGGACACATTTGCACATCTCCAGTCCGTGTGGACCTCCCCTGAGTCCAAGGATGCTCTCATAATTTTGGCTGAGGGTTTGCTTAGTTGCTTTGCTGCCTCCGTTCAGTGAGGGGCGATGGAATGGCGAGAATGGTTTGAGTTTTTTTTGTTTTATAAACACCTCTTGCATTCTTTTTCTTTAATTTCCATTTTTTTTTTTTTTTTTTTTTTGTCTAAGGCGAGCCATTGCGACAGCCTCCCTCAATGACCTGAACAAACTTAAACAATGCAATAAGTTCCAGAAATTTAACTTCAAAATTGACTCCCCACGTAAATTAAACCCGACCCTAATAGTATACGACGTCAATAAGGACCTTCCAGACAATGAATTCCTCTACGACCTACATGGAAAAAACTTTGAGGGCTCCAAGATCTCCAGAGAGGAATTTACCAATGAGGTTAAAGTCCGCTTCCGGATGAACGCGAGACAGAAAAACAATAGACACCTAGTACTTGAGGTCTCACCACGTGTGCGTAAGCACCTATTAAGCCAAGATGGGCGCATATACATAGGGTGGTCGGTGCATTACCTGAAAGATTTTGTTGTGGCGACCAGGTGCTTTAAATGCCTGGCATATGGGCACACAGCAAAATACTGCAGGCAAAGTGACCACACATGTGGCCACTGTGGCGAAGTCGGGCACCAACAGGCCGCCTGCCCTAAGCCAGATGAGCCAGCAACATGCCCAAATTGTAAACAAAGGAAGCGAGCCAGCAATCACTATTACAGAGATCACACATGCCCGGAGTTTGTAAGGGCCCAAGAATTCACGAAACAAAAGACTAATTATGTTTAATACAACCAATAACAACGCAAGTCGTGAAAATATAACCTTCTGTCAACTGAATTGCCAACGCTCGGCCTCAGTGATCTCAGAGCTAGCAAAACTAGCAATAGACAAACAGTTTGATATCCTTGGCCTACAGGAACCTTATAATTATAGGGACAAGGTTAAAGGACTGCCACACAATGCAAAAATCATACAATCAGAACCCTCAACTTACGGAGTGGGGAGAGGGGCGGTAACAAGGGTGTGGGCTGCACTAGCAGTGTTGAACCCGAAAATAACTGTGACCAAAATAAACAGCCTATGTACAAAGTATGCGGCAACAGCCTGCCTAGAGGGCCCTGGTGGGCAGATATACGCAACCACAATTTACATGAGATGCCCAGGCAGAAACCAGGATATTGCCCCATATATCAATTTCGTAGAGGCACTCCTAAATACTCTTCATGGGAAAAATATAATAATAATGGCGGATGCCAATGCATCATCACCACTGTGGAATAGCCCCAATCAAGACACAAAAGGAGAACTACTGGAGGAACTAATTATCTCAAAAAACTTAACAGTACATAATATCCCAGGACACCCACCAACCTTCTCCTCGGCCTCAGGAGAATCATATATAGATGTGACCCTCACCAGTAGCTCCCTTGCAAATGCGATAAAAAATTGGGCAGTACACCTATCCTGGTCAACAAGTGACCATGCAGTGATCACTTTCACCTATACAACAATGCAGAACCCTCATGGTAACAGAATCCCCCAGGAGTCTCCCAGATACAAAACAAAAAATGTAAACTGGGACAAGTTTGACAAGCAGGTCGCAGAAAAATTCACCAGTAACCACCTAGAAATATAAAAAAATTATATGATATTTACAATAAAACGGTATGTATAAGGATTATTATTATTAAAAACATTTGAACAATAAAATTGCAGTTTATTTTTAATAAAAATCTGGCCGGTTTAATAATTGTATGTTTATTGTATCGAAGTTTACTCATACACGATTTTATTTAGTTTATGACGGCGTAATTTCAGACCACCAAAATTTCGGTTCGTAGTGTTCATTTTCGGTTGAGACTTCTTCTTGATTGTTTATTCCCCAAATGTAGGGCAATTATCTAGGGCCAAAAGCAGAGACAATTCCTGTATATTACAAAAAAATTCGGGATATGTGCACGCAGTTAAGGGAGAAAGATATAGATCCTTTTAAGGGGGGGGGGGGTTTAAAACGACTCTACTGGACACTGTTTAACTCAGAAAATCCAGAAAACCCAAATTTAGGAAATAATGCCCAGTTGTTTTTTAAAAATTTAAAAATTGGCGGAAACTACCCGTCGCGTATTGACTTTTCGTGGAGGGTTGGTTACGGAAACATACCAGTGAACGACATCACGTATAGATTTAGTCAGACAGGCAACACATTATGCGAATTTTGTACCGAAATTGAAACAGTGTACCATTTATTTTATTACTGTCGATTCGCGCAGGAAGTTTGGAAAAGAATTTGTAGATTTTTGAGGATGAGAGAGTTCACACTAGAGGAGGTAATTTACTTGCAATTCGATCATCCCTTGGGCAAGAAAAAAATGTTCACGATATTCTTAATTACAGAGGCAAAATATCATGTGTGGAAGCTTCGAAAACGGAAAAGGTTTGGGACCTTCAGGGGATCTCTTTGGGACTTGAAACAAACAATGTCTGCTTCCATGCAAAGGTTTTTACAGTTGGAAAAATGACGTTTAGGGTCTGATGAGTTTCTGAAAAGGTGGGGAGAGCCACCTCTTCTGTGCAGTTTGGTTGGAGATGAGGTTCATCTAAAGTACTGGTTTTAGTTATTTTAGAGAGAGAAAAAAAAAACAGCACCTGGGTTTTTTTTCGTTCATTACAAAATTCAGTTTTTTTGATAAAAAATTTAGATGTCTTAGGTTCTCATCTAAATAGTTCCATGATATAGGTTTGAATTTTATAACTCAAAATTTGTTTGGTTAAATAGATCTGGTCCAATGGGTTTTTTCACATTTAATTCACAATAGCTTTGAAACGATCGTCTACATTTAGATTTTTTATGATTTAGATTTGAATTTTATAATTCATTTGTTTGATTTAATAGATCTGGTCAAATGGGTTTTTTTTTTCACATTAAATTCACAAACAGAAACTATTTCAAGCGCAAATAGTCAATACAGGAAGAAAAAGCTTTATGGGAAATTATTTGACGCCCCATTTTTAGGGGCCCATTTAAAGAAAATAACAGGAATTTTGGAAACCCCCTGTTGATCAGGGCTCAAAGTAGAAGTCTTTATTGCATATTGGATAACGCGCCATTGTGCTAAGTAGTGGCATGTGATGCAAGTGTAGGAGCTTATGCAGCATCAGACAAAAAAAGTCACACCATTCCCTCCAAATGCCTGTCCAGTTCCTCCTTAAATTTATTCAACCTATCAACTTCCACAACGACAGATGGAAATTTGTTCCAGCAATTAACCACCCGCTGGCTAAAGGCAAATTTCCGCACATCTATTCTACGTCTGTCTTTTCTTAATTTGAATTTATGCCCCCTTAGGTTCGTAATTTTAAAAAGTGGAAGAATCCAATTCAGCGTTCTAGACCCATTCAAGGCTTCATACACCTCAATCAGATCACCTCGCAGGTGCCTAGCCTCGAGGCGTTGCAATTTGCAGAACTTAAGCCCCTCTTGGTAAGAAGATCCCTTCATTCCCCTCAGCAATCTTGTTGCCCTTCTCTGTACACGCTCAAGCAAATCTACATCTTTTCTAAAATGAGGCCTCCAGACCTCTACGCAGTACTCAAGGCATAGCCTGACCATTGCCACAAAGGGATAATCATCTCCTTTTCCCTGCTAGCAAAATTCCTGTATATCATTGACAATACCCCGTGACCTGCTCTGGCAGCCTGTCTGCACTGCTCAAACAACTTCATATCTGACTGCACAATTACTCCCAGGTATTTGTTATTTCCTACCACTCTAATTGTAGTACCACACAGTTGGTACATTCCTCTGGGGTTACTTCTACCCATACGCAGTACTTTGCATTTGTCAATGTTAAACTTCAGTTGCCACTTCTCAGCCCATCTGCCCAAATTATCTAGATCCCGTTGCAGTAGCACATCGCCATTACTGTCATTAACAACCCTGCCAACCTTTGTATCAACTGCCAACTTCGATACTAAGACCGATATACCTTCATCAATATCATTGATAAACATAGAAAACAACAGTGGACCTAACACCGAACCCTGCGGGACTCCACTAATAACATTAGTCCAGGGAGAGCAGCACCCATTGATTACCACCCTCTGTCTTCTCCGTGTCAACCATCCTTTTATCCATTGTAGCAACTTACCCTTAATACCACTCTGCTCCAATTTGTACAATAGTCTTCCATGTGCAACAGTGTCAAAAGCCTTTCTAAGATCCAAATATATAATATTAAAGTTATTCCCTCCATCCAGTTCTTTTGTGACTGCATCATAGTATCCAATCAAATTGGTCCGGCAAGAATTTCCCTTAACAAAACCGTGCTGTGTCCGAGCTATAACTTCAGATCACAACTTGGTGATTGTCTCTTCTCCAATGGAACCTTTATCTTACGGCTATTCCCAACCTCGTATTGTTTGGCATTACAAGAATGCAAAATGGGATGACCTACGAGATTTATTTTCTTCTTTTCCTTGGTCTGATTACTGTTTCGAAACTTCTGATGTCAACGTTTGCTCAGATCGTGTCAGTGAAATTATTCTTGCAGGAATGGAATCCTTTATCCCACACTCCACTTTAAAATCTCGTCCTTTATCTAAACCTTGGTTTTCCAATAAATGTGCTAAGGCTGTCCAAGAGAAGAACGTTGCATATCGTAATTGGCTTGTTTCTAATTCTTCAGTTTCATTTTCTGTCTACACCAAAGCTCGCAACAATTGTAAAGCAGTTATTAATCAGTCCAAACTAGAGTTTGAACAGGCTAAGAGTAGAAAACTTGCTTCTTGCCCTAATCGTAGCCGAGCATTCTGGCCTCTTGCCAAAGCTATTGGCCGCAACTTTTTCCCATCTCTGCTCCCACCTCTGTCCAAACCAGATGGTTCTTTTGTCACTTCAGCCAAGGATAAGGCTGACCTGCTAGCATCCCATTTTTCTTCAAGCTCATGTATTAATGATCTTGGTAAAACACCTCCCACCATTCCTAACACGCTCCATTCAATGCCTTCTGTGGTCTTCCGTCAAAAGGATATCAGAAGGATTTTGATGAACCTTGATGCTAAGAAAGCTCCAGGTCCTGATGGTATTTCTCCACTTGTTCTCAAAACCTGTGCCCCTGAACTTACTCCTATTCTTTGCCGCCTTTTTTCACTTTCTTATTCCAAAGGTGTTTTTCCTGCTGCCTGGAAATTTGCTCATATCCAGCCAGTTCCTAAAAAGGGTGACAAATCCCTCCCATCCAATTATCGTCCCATTGCAATTACTTCTACTCTTTCTAAATTAATGGAGAAATCAATTAACCGCCAACCCACTTCTTTCCCCAGCAGTGGAATATCTACCTTGTCAAGCCTATACTCAAAATTCAATCTCCTTCACTTCTTAAGCATTACCGGCCAATCTCCAACGCCTTCAGTCTTCTAAAGCTCCTTGAGAAGGTACTTCTCCCCGTTCTAACTAAACAACTTCTTCCACATCAGCCTCCTCAAATCCATTACTCCCTTCCTCATAGATCCACTGTGACTAACCTCTTAGCCACCACCAGCTCTATCCTCTCTGCATTTGAATCCCAAGCAGAGCTTGCAGTCACCTATGTAGACCTTGAAGCAGCTTTCGACTCTATAAACGTTCCTGCAATGCTGAAGCTACTTTCAGACCACTACCAGATCAAGGGAGACACTCTACAGTTCCTCAAGTCACTCCTTCGAAACAGAATAATCCAGCTTATTGTCCATGGGCACATATATGAGCGAAGTATCTCTTCAGGCGTGCCACAGGGTGGTGTCTTATCTGGGCTCTTGTTCACAGCACTTATCTCTCCACTTGTAGAGTCCAGGTATGATATCTTATGTTATGCAGATGATATAAAGCTCCTCACACCGATTTCTCCATACGATGATCTTCTCATGATAACAGGATCAATTAATAATACACTGAAGGAAATTGAAAACTACCTCAACCAGTTCGGATTAAAAATAAACCCAGAGAAATCTGAATTTATGATATTCTCTTTAAAGAAAACACCTTCTTATATTCAGCCCATTCTGTGTAATTCTCCAATTCCCATCGTCAATAAGCATACTGATCTCGGGGTTGTGTTTGATCCTAAGCTCTGCTTCAGTTACCATATAGACAAGCTCCTCACCCTGGCAGCTCGACTCCGATGGATTGCCAAACAGCATCTACATTATATAAATGAAGTCACAACTACTAGAAAATATATAAAAACCACTGTATACTCTCCGCTTTTATATGCTGCAGAGATATGGGCATCAGCTGCAACTAGCACAATCAGGCCACTTTTTTCTGCTGAGTATTGGCTCTTAAAATGGGCCATAAACAAACACAAACTGCCTCCACAGCTCAGGACAACTGAAATGGCCAGCTTAATTCAAATTCAAAGGCTCCCCACGCTGATTAGGGTGAAACGTCTTACCTCGACTATCAAAATGATGGTTGGCGAGATTTCGGCACCATCATTGTGGGACCTGTGCTCATGGAGAATCCCTCAGTCTTCCCTCAGAGCGACTCCAACTCTATGCCCACATCACAGCCGTCTCCACCTATCAGATAGGTTTCTGCCTTTTCAGCTATTTTCGTGTGCCCAGTCCTTGGATGCTGACCTTAACAAGTTCGTTTCTGACAGGGAATACAGATGTCGCATCCTTGAATTGTACTTCCCTGTCCCTGATCCTTCTCCTCGAAGCTCGTCTTAATGCTGCAAGCCATCAACACCACCTGATGTGAAGACGGTATACTAACTTTTCAGTATGACAGTTAGTAATGATGGACTAACTACTTCTGTTCAGTGCAAAGAACGTTGTCTGCTTATACTACTATATTTGTATGTATATGAAATTATCCGTTTCTGCCCATATCGTCTTTATATATTGTATTGTAAATAACTGTATGATACTTGGAGTTTGGAATTGTACTTCCGCATATGCATTTCCTATGTTTTATATATCAATGTTCCCTATTTATATTGTATTATTACTGTTAACCCCTGGCCTGGTGGCCGTGAAGGGCAACATTGCAATCTATCGAATTGTATCATTATTATCATTATTATTGCAATAAATATTTCTTAAACTCTTAAACTACCTAGAAACCTTCCGTCTGATCAACGATCGCCAGTATGGATTCCGTCAGTGTCGATCCACTGGTGATATTCTGGCTTATGTTATCCATTTAGGGACTAATTCAATGGAAAGGTTCGGTGAAGCACAAGTAGTTGCTCTTTACATCTCAAAGGCTTTTGATCGTGTTTGGCATAAAGGTCTTCTAAACAAGCTTCCATCTTATGGTTTGCCAACTGTTTTTAGTAATTGGTTATGCAGTTTTCTCTCTGATCGCTCACTGAGGGTGATGGTAGATGGCTCTCTGTCTTCTAACTTCTCCACTAATGCCGGTGCCCCAAGGTTCAGTTCTTTCCCCACTCTTTTCCTCTTGTATATCAATGACCTTCTTCCATTGACTGGAAATCCTATCCATAGTTTTGCCGATGATAGCACATTGCATTCAACTTTCCATTTTGAGAAACCTTGTCCTGCTCAATCAGCTTCAAGTTCTCGAAAATATGCTGCCAATTCCCTAAATGTCGATCTTCAGGTAATTCTCCAGTGGGGCAAAGACAACGTAGTTGATTTCAACCCTTCTAAAACTCAGTCTTGTCTTATATCTCGCAAAAAGGATTCTTCTGCTCCTATGCTTACCTTTAGTGACACTCCGATTTCTAGGCAAAATGATATATCTCTTTTGGGGATTACCCTGACTTCTAATCTCTCTTGGCACAAGCACATTACAAATATTGCTTCCTCTGCATCTAAAAAACTTGGTTTTCTCTTTCGCTCTCGGCGTTACTTTTCTTCCAAACAGCTGCTCACTCTGTATAAATCGCAAATCTGCCCTGCCATGGAATATTGTTCCCACATCTGGGGTGGTGCCCCCAAAACCTCTCTGAGGCTTCTTGATTCCATTCAGAAGAGGGCAGTTAGGTTAATTAATGATTCATCTCTAACAGAGTCTCTCCACTCGCTTTCTCATAGACGTACTGTTTCTGCTGCATGCCTCTTCTACAGATACTTCCATGGGCACTGTTCTTCTGAATTGGCTTCTATAATTCCTGCTCTCTCTTTCAAAACAGTCCGAACACGTGGCGCCACCAGCCAACATCCATTTACTGTCCAACTTCAAACCCACAGAACCAACTTTTCATCTTCCTCATTTATTCATTCAACTGCCGTTTTCTGGAACAACCTTCCTTTATACGTATTTCCTGAAAATTACAATCTACAGAAGTTCAAGTCCAATATACACAAATATCTTCTTTCGTCTTCTCAACCTCCAACCCAAGCACGGTACTAAGCACTATACGTTATAATACCTCTCGTGTTTGGGGTTCTCATAAAAAAAATAAATAAAAAAATAACTGAAGTCTTGTCTAGATGATCCTGTAATGCTTCTTTAACCAGTGCCTCCATTAACTTTCCGGGAACAGATGTTAAACTCACAAGTCTATAATTATTTGTGTCAGCCTTTGATCCTCCCTTGTGAATTGGGGTCACATTTGCACATCTCCAGTCCATGGGTACCTCCCCTGAGTTCAAGGAAGCTCTCATAATTATGGCTAAGGGTTTGCTTACTTCCTTTGCTTCCTCCTTTAATATAACTGGATAGATTCGCTCCAACCCAGATACCTTTCTTGTGTTTATCTTCAACAATTTCCCTTCCACTTTATTTTCAGTTATTACAAGATTATCTGGCTTACTGCCAGAATTGAATACACCTCTGGCATTCCTCTCCCTGAATAACTCCTCATGTGTGAATGTAGGTGTTAGCCACCTGAGCAGGATCATCAACTGTTGAACCATCGATATCAAGTGGACCAATCTGATTCATCCCCTTCCTTCTAGAGTTTACATAAGTAAAGAACTCCTTGCTGTTTTTCTTTGCATCCCTTGCCAAAGATTTCTCGTAATCTGCCTTCGCCTGCCTAACCTCCTTTGTGACCTGATTACTGATTAACTTATATCTGCCATAGGCTTCTGTGTCACGTGTTAATTTGTATGTATCCCATGCATTTTTCTTCTCTTTGCCATATGCCTCATCAGTTCATCTGACATCCATTTTGGCCTAAACCTTGAACAATATTTCTTAGTTGGTACGAAAAGCCTAGTAGCTTCCAAGATAAGTTCTTTGAATGCTTCTCATTTTGAATTCAACGTTGGTAACATCATCAGTTGGTCCCACTGTATAGAATTTAAATACTGTCTCAGTCCATCGTAATCGCCTTTACGAAAGCAACAACCCTTCCCTTTACCCCTGATGGTAGTTACCTCTTTGAGTAAATCCCACTTCAGCACACTGTGATCACTGCCACCTAGTGGTTCATTTATCTGCAGATTCTTAATGCACGAAGAATCACTGCTGATAATCGAATCAAGAGTATTCTTCCCTCTAATATATCTCCTTTTTCGCCCATCTTTGTTTCTTCTGTCTTTGCGAGTGGCGACTCCTTGTTTTGTGGAGTGGTGTGCAATTTGTCTGCCTTCCTTATGGCTTGGTAGATTGGCGTTGTGTTTTCTTGAAGGTAATTCTTGAGTTTCTTAATTGCCTTCTTCAATGAAGTCTGTGAATCCTCATCTTCCTATGGGCAGTCTCTGGAGGGTCAACTTCGGGTGGTGTTTGCGGCTCTTGTTCATCATTGCCCTTGGCTTTTTCATATCAGAAAAGTATATGATATTTACAATAAAATGGTATATATAAGGATTATTATTATTAAAAACATTTGAATAATAAAATTACGGTTTATTTTTAAATACACATCTTACCGGTTTAATAAATATATGTTTATTGTATCAAAGTTTACTTATACACCGTTCCATTTAGTTTATGACAACGTAATTTCAGACCACTAAAATTTCGGTTGAGTAGTGTTCAGTTTAGGTTGAGACATTCCTCTAAACTTCATATCATCTGATCGGCGTTATTACACCCTTGACCACTTGAAAAAGTTACCTCAAGTTTGTCTTGAGGCAAGTTTGTCTTCTCTCAATGAATCACCTTTCTACTGGACTGTATATGGAGGATGAAGCCACCAAGTACATGGAGGGATCAATTCGATGTTCTGGTCCAACAGAAACAGACAGTGCTTTTGATTTTGAGAATGCTTTCCTGGGACTCTGTTGAGCCCTCAAACTCCGAGACTGCATTCTGAAAGCAAAAAAACATGCATGGTGAGTAATCATCTTCACCCCTTTATGGTAACTGCCTTCCAGGTGGCACGTCTTGTCATGTTGCAGGAATTGTTCAAAAATCATTCTTCGAACACCATAGTGTCTTCTTGGGCGCTACCTTAACCGCTCAGTTTGCCAATATGAATCGAAGAACATCTTGGATTTTGCCAATCGACAGATCTGGCGATTGGATCTTCCACTATCTCCTGACACGTTCAGAGGCCTTATTGAGGCCATGCCTCACAATAGGTGGTCATAATATTTTGACTGGTCAGTGTATTTGGAATATTCCTTTGACTAATATATTCTTTGGGTAACGAATATTAAAGCAGTGAGTATTCACTGTTTATTATATGTAGTGTTTTCATTCATTCATTGCATCTACTTAGACAGGATATCCGGTATCAGTTGAACATCTTGAAGTTATTTAAGAAATCACTGCAATGTCTGCATCAAGGGCTGTGATCGTCTAGTGGTTAGAACATTGCGTTGTAGGCGCTATAACCCAGTTTCGAATCATAGCTGGTGATATAAATTTTTATTTGAATTTTAATAATTAAGAATTTATACTTCAAAAAACTATCTAAACATGAATATAAAATAAATTTCAAAATATTAAGATAAAATCTAAATTAAAAACAAACTGTCCAAAAATTTAAATAGATTGAATTTAAATTGTAGGTGAGAATGGCCGAGTTTGAATTCCATGAATGATGAGGGGAACTTCAATGGACTTTTATCGCACAAGAGACTTGAGATGCTTGAATGAGTCATGGAAATTATTCTATTATTTTCTGCTTATAAAGCTCGACGTATTGTACTCAAGCCATACTTTTAATTAGAAGACATTTTCTCTTAGAATAAGTGGCCAATCGAGAATACAGGAAATTGTTAATTAAAATATTTATTCATACGTAATTAATTTTAAAGAGTATTTAGAATGCCAGGCTTTTCAAAATGCCTCAATAAAAACAACTGCATCAAAAAGAACAGTCCTTTCAAAGTGCCCATTGTTAACAACTCTCAATTCTCCCAAAATTCAGAGTGGTTACTGATGGCACCTATATCAAAATCTTTCCTGAAATCCAAATATATAATATTAAAATGGTAAACAAGTTGCTTGAAATACATTACGTAATAGCATAAAAAGCGTTTGCAATCTCTGCTGGTTGGTTGGTTGTTGTAGGGTTTTAAAGCGTATCAGCAACTTAGGCCATATTGAGCCGTGTATATATTAGGTCTGTAAATTGTGCGCATTTTTAGTCGATTTGCTGTTTTATGGAAGAAAAATCCCATGTTCCGGGGGAAAAAAAGGATACTGTCCTCCTCTGAGACCGACTAACTCATTGACGTTGTGAAAAGACCCTTAAAAATTCCTAACGTCATTGACGAAATTTGAACTCGGCTCTTTTCCAACCGATTTGGGGAGGACGGTGATTACACCAACGGTAGTACCCATTCAGAACCATAGAGCAGTAACCAGTGGAATTTCCACTTTGGGACTTAAACTCCTCTGTTCCAATTTTGATAGATTCATATTGATGCAGCATAATCTGTAGAACTGAGCAAAATGTGAAGGTAGATGCAAGCGTTCGTGGTTCCCGACACAACCAGCAAAGGTCCCAGCTCAGCACTTATTCCTAGAACCAGGAATAAGTGAAGAGAACGACAGGATTTTTCATATTGGGAAAGGTGCAACGCCTCGAATTGCCTCAGTATTGTACCACTGGGAATGAACAGCACTTATCTAGATAATCAGACTTACCTTATTGAGATAATAACAAGATGTTATTCAACGACGTCATTTACACCTTCACAAAGAGTCACCTAAGTATTGCACTACTTTAAATAGTATTTTCTGTTTTACCACATGACCCAGAGAAAAGAGGAACGCGAGTCCCTGTTCGAAGGGCTAGAAGCGTTATCCTTAATCGATATTGGGTAAGGCAGATAATCGCTGGTGCTGCTTTTGTTCATCGCTGATTGTGCACGACTGAGTGCACGAATTATGCTCCGGAATAACAACTAAACGAAAAGCACACACATGCGCATTCCAGTCTGTATTAAAACTGTGCTGAGGAAAAGTATCGATCATCCAATGGACGCAATGAGGGCTTTACAGGTTCGATTCTTTGTCACTGCGGGACAAGTTCTTATACTCGCAATAAGCAATGTTGAAAATTATAACTTTACACTTCATTAATGTATATTTATAGGAATTAGAATTTATATAATTTCTTTTGTGTGTACATTGAGTGTACATTTCTTTTGTGTGTACATTGAGTGTGTTGCTTGGTCGATATTCTGGACTAAAAGCCCCAGTTTCACGACGAAACCTTGCTATCTACGCAAGAGACATTTTAACTGAGCCATGGAATGAAAATAGAGCATAAAAGCTCCTCGTGTCATCGATGGAATTCGAACTCGGACCGTGGCTATACCACTGTGCTACCCAAGCAGACTTGACCTCCATTATGGCTACATAGTTCAGGAGGCATCCAACATATAACTCACGAGCGAGAGGCTCACCCTACAGATTGAGATTTTCATGCCTTATAAAGGACTGTGGGGGTGACAAATGACTAAGTTGAGAAAGCCTCTGGCTCAGGAACTCTGTAACTAATATTGTTCTAAAAAAACAAATGTCTCTGATTCCATTATACTTTGCGTAAATCACGTCTACCAGGCTTTTAGATACCCCTCCCCATCCCGGGTGGAAAAGACCTGAGTTCGAGTCCCGTAGATGAAGAGAGAAATTTTTATGGGTCGTTTTCACAACGTGGCTGACTTAGTCTGTCTCAGGATCGGGCAACATGGCTTTTTCTCTGGAAGGGCGAGTTTTTCGTCCAGGAAACAGAAAATAAACCACAAAACACGTGCAATTTAGAAACATATACACTGTATGTGGAGCAATATTGCCTTAGTCGCTAATGTTCCTAAAACCCAATAACAACAATAAAACATTGAATACCCTGTATTTAAACGATGCGAAGTGAAGGATTTAAATCTTGTATCTAAACCAACGCACGCATAGACATTTTGAACTCGATAGTGCTATAGTACACTGATGTGCAAACTTTAAGAAGCAGTCAGGTTTTCACCTGTAGCTTCTGATAGGAGTGGCGTGGTTATGGGAAAAGCATACCAAAGGAACCTCGTGAGGTACAGAAATGATGAAGGAAACAACAATGGAAACAAAACGGGACTTTATTGAAAAATGGCAACATAGCACTTGCTGCCATGATACAGATGCATCACTGCCAAAGATAGAACTAAGGGAAGAAGTGGTCCTCAATGAGATATGACCACCCCCTAATATCGATGCAGGCTTTGCACCGTCTGTCCATACTTAGACAATGTTGTTGATACGTTCTTGCGATAACGTCGTCCATTCCTGTGTCAGCGCCATCTTCAATTGGTGAACATTTTCTGGTGGGTTTATGCGCCGCTACGCGTCTCTCCAGAGCGTCCCATATGCGTTCGATGGGATTTAGATCAGCGGGACGGGCAGGCTAATCCATACGAACAATGCGCTCACTTTCCAAAAGCATATCAACAGCTGCAGTGCTTGTTTGTTTTGTTTGGTTTTTAGGAGCATTAGCAACTAAGGCCATATTGCTCCGGGAAATGCGGTGGTCATTCCCTGACCTTTCCGCATCTTCTGTATTTGGTGGTGACGTGCTCGAACACCGGTCTAATCAAGAAGCGTGTGCTACGCACTGCTGCTCCTTCCCACCTGGCTAAGGAGGCGCCTGAGCTGCAGTGCGACACGGTGTGGCGTTATCATCCATAAACACGAACTCGGGGCCAATGGCACCTCGGAACAGACGCACAAGGGGAAGGATTACTTCAGTACAGTACCGTTAACCGGTTACAGTACCACCTTCCAGTATGTGGAGTTGTGTACGTCCATCCAAGATAACGCCTCCTCTAATAAGAATACGTCGACCGCCATATCGATCCCTCTCAGTGAGGTTTGCGGGGTGATACCGTGTGCCAATCTCTCGCCAGATTAGCTGAAGTCCTGAATCGCTGCTGAGACTGAATCTACTGTCATCAGTAAAGAGAACCTTAAATAATGAGTTTGTGGTTGTAACCTTTAGAAATAGTGTTGGTCCTTAAGTTTTGCGCACTACTGTATATATAAAGTTCAAGGTTACACTAAAAAAAAAGTATTTTTTTCATGAGAGATTTATATTGACTGTAAAATATAATTGCTTTCAATTATTCTCTTTTTAGATTACTAAAGGATTTGTCCATCTTTAATAACAAAATTAGCAAATGTGACATTAATATCGATTGAAAAGATTTTGACAGTTAAAATTAAGATAAAAAATCTGGTGATGTTCTGTAAACAATTCCAGCGGCTCACATCTGTTGAGTATGGGTTTGGCACACGCAGTATCCTGAGCTGGATATCATCATTCTTCTCTTTCTTGCTGATTCCCTTTTACTTCTGTCTCTCTCTCTCTCTCTCTCTTTCTCTCTCTCTCTCTCTCTCTCTAACTCAGGGTAAATGGGGAATTTTTTATTGGCTGGTTCAGCATAAGACTCAGTCTTCCTTGCACCATATGGCTAATAATAATAATAATAAGAGTTTTCTTACTTCCCTTGCCGCCTCCTCTAATATAACCCGATAGGAATTTTGAAACCGGTATTCCAAAAAAAAACATTTTTCGCAATAAATTTTGATGACAATTAGGTGCAATAAAGTAAAGAAAAGACAAGTAATTACTTTTGTTGGCGTTTTAGCAAAGCAGCTCCCCTCAAGCACTGAGCCCCACAAGCTACAGAACTGCGTTAAAAAATGAGAATTTCCAACAGCTGAGGGATATTTCTCCGCCCCCCAAACGAGTATATTATTATGTGAGCTGTCAGTTTCTCAAGAGCAATGACACAAATATAAACAAAAGTCATTTATTAAACGTATTATCATTAAAAACATTTGAATAATAAAATTGCAGTTCATTTTTAATAAAAATCTCGCCAGTTTAGTAATTTATGTTTATTGTATCGAAGTTTACTTGTACACCTTTTTATTTATTTTATGAAAACGTAATTTCAGACCACCAAAATGTGATAAATTTTTGGGCAACAATTGAGCGAAAAAACTCAATAAATTGTGTATTTTACGGCATCATCAGTGCTGCGTTTATATAAAGAAAAACGTTTCAAGCGCAAATATTCAAGACAGGAAAGTTACGTAAGAAAGGTTTATATGGAATTATTTGGCGCCCCATTTTTAGGGGCCCATTTTATGAAAAAAACAGGGATTTTGGGAACCCCCTGTTGATCAGGGCTCAAGGCAGATGTCTTTATTGCATATTGGATAACGCGCCACTGTGCGAAGTAGTGGCATGTGATGCAAGGAAGCAAGTGAATGAGCTTATGCAGCATCAGACAAAAACAGCAAGGACTTCTTTACGCATATAAACTGTAGATGGAAGGGGATGGATCTGATTAGTCCACTGGATATTGATGGTTAAAACTGTCTATACACAATTGTATAACGTTTTGTCTTGAGCAGAAAATTTAAAAACTAGTACAGCTTTAAAAGTAATCAACGTCATCTCTTGTTTTTTCCATCCTATTCTACTTAGAATTATTTTTATGGGTCACCCCGGGACGGCTCTGTGCCAGAAGGGTCTGAATATTTACAAACTAAGTTGCGAGGAACACAATCTCCAATAAACAAAGAGTACATGCGTGCTCGACCGGAGACTTTTACAGGATTAAATATACAAAATATATGATTGAATGAAGATAAAAAGTCTTTGTCATATACAAATAGGCAAGTTAAAAAAAAAAAAAAAAAAAAAAAACAGTCGGTCATGTCCAGGAAAAGGTCAGTATTATAAGTTCATTATCTGGTAGCAGTTCTTGAGAATTTCCTTCCTGTAGGGCTTGTCTTCACAGAACCTATCAGGGTGGATCCTAAATTTATTGAAGATCCGAAGACAATTGGCTGGAAACATGTTCCTCAGGGAATCATTGTTTGACAACGTAAGACGTAGAGGGAGCCCTCTTGCCCTCCTCTGGCCAGAGATTAATGTGGATACCGATAGAGCATCAATTCGCCTCGTTATAAGCCGTGCAAGCGTGAAGACGTTTTTTGTCATGATGATATGTCTCCAGGCAGAGGTGCCCAGATTTGCTTGTAGGATAGATCTGGAGATAGTTAGGGGGTGGCCTACCACCCTGTTCATCCATCTAAGCAACCAGTACTCTAAACTGAGATACGTCTGAGATACAGTAACTTCATCTTCCCCCGGGGCTTTCCGATTCTTCATTTTCTTCATTGCATGTTCTACCTCATCAGGAAGAATATCGGGTATGTTGTATGCGTTGCTAATTTGCAATCCATCTTCCCCACTGCAATCCATCATTCCCCTGCTCCTTGTATAATTCTCTATAGTAGTCTTCTGCTATTTGAATTATGCCTTTTCTTTTTTTTTTTAAGTACACCATCGCTATTCTTCAGTTTCAGTATCATTTGTCTTTCTGTATTACTGCTCATGGCTGCTGATTTAAATCCTTTGTTTTCCCTTAATGCTTGTTCTACTTTTCTTGTGTTAAATCTTTTTATGTCCTCTCTCAGTCTCTTTCTAATGGCTTTGCATAACTCAGTATACTCAATTTTCTCCAACTCAGTGTTTTTCTTGCTCTTCATTTGTCGTCTTCGGTTCATCATGACAAGTGTTTCTTGACTAATTTTTTCTTCTTTGGATTTCTTTTTCCCTATAGGTTTCTTGGGCTTTATCACTTTCAAAAAGTTGTAGTATTTCTCGTCGATATCTTGGTCCTGAGCAGTTTGCAGAAGCTCAAACTTGTTCTTAAGTTCCAGTACATACTGCTTTTTCAAGAAGTCACAAAGGAGATTAGGAGGAAGACAGATTACGAGAAATCGTTCGCAGAGGATGCAAAGAAAAACAGCAAGGACTTCTTTACCCATATAAACTGTAGATGGAAGGGGGATGAATCTAATTGGTCCACTGGATATTGATGGTTGAACTGTTGATGATCCTGCTCAGGTAGCTGATAATATGAATGAGTACTTGACATCTACAATTCAAACATTCAAAAACGAAGACATCAACACCAGACCCCAGAAAGAAATACCACAGGTTGCTACAGTATTCTTTGGAGAATTTGTGCTGTGCTGTACAAATGGAGCAAACTCCACTAGTGTGGTAATGTGTTTTAGTTTTGTAATTCCTATATTAGAAAAAATTTAGAAAACAGAAGAATTAAAGTGTCTGAAATTTAAAAAGTACTTAATATTTCCCATGGAAGCATTTTAACAATAATACATGATGATTTGGGAATGCTCAAAGTTTGTGCATTTATTATCTTTCACTAATTAAAACATTATTATCTTTCACTAATTAAAACAACAATAACAGGGCAATATTATGCTAAAAGATTATTTCAAGAATAATCTCCCATCATGATATCATGATTAGGCAAAAACGTAGCCTTATGAAGTAATGTGTTGTGGATAGACAAGGCATCAAGATTTTGAACAAGTCAAAGTGTTGGTCCTTTGCCGTTTAACCAATCTACAGTTTCTCAACTACTTTCCATCCTTACCTAAACATAATGTCTTGCCAGAAGAAAAGGAAATAGAACGGTCAGTATCCCCAACATCCTTAAACAAACGTGTCTGGCCAAGGCCTGTTAGAATGGTTGAGAGATCAGTGGGTCTATTTGACTTGAGCCTCAACCGCAAAAGGGGCTCGAATACTTTTTAAAATAGATTTATCTTCAATAAATTATATACCCCCTGGCATCTTTGGACTTCTAAGAGAGTCATTTTGTGCCACAGAAGCAGAAGAGCTTCTAATAGGCATTCCCTCAAATGTTGTTAATGGTTTATTCATTCTGATTACCAATTTTTATTAATAGGTTAATTAATTAATTAATAATAAGACCTTAATTATTATGGTCTTAATTAATATTAAGGCCATAGAAGGCGCATCAAAATATTAATGATTGGGATGGTTAAAACTGTCTATACACAAATTGTATAACGTTTTGTCTCGAGCAGAATATCTAAAAACTAGTACAGCTTTAAATCTTGTTTTTTTCCATCCTGTTCTACTTAGAATTCTTTTTATGGGTCAACTGCGTAAGACATGGAGGATCTCTTAAGTTTCCCAAGTTGTCGTTTTTTTAGCCAAGTGCGCATGCTTGACTGCATCAACAGCTTTAGGAATAAAAACCAACCAAACCACACAGGATATCTAGTGTCAATCGAAAGGGGGGGTAGGGTATTTAAGAGGGACTACAAGTGGTGTATAATCTTACCACAAGTCATAATATACCCCGCTCTCCTTTAAAGTAATCGAAAGATCCACCAAGAAAAAGAGATGTATTTTCCTTGTTCTAATTCTGCCTTTCAGTTCATCCCAATAATTTTTAAATGGGTTATGATCGGTGCTTTGTGCTGGTCACTACAATGTTCAGATCTTATATTCTTAAAACTAAGTGTTTATAGTGTTTGCTTTGGGACACACAGCATTTTCATATTGTAAGATATAACCGTTTCCTTAAAATTGTCGCAATATGGGACAGAATTCTTCACATCACCAGTATAGGACGCCGTACCAAATGATTTTATGGATAACAGCTGCTCACAAGTTGAGGGTGATCATGTAAAATAAATATAATTTAAAAATTTTAATGAGAATTTTTATTTGCACGTAATTAATTTTCGAATGCTAATTCAAGCAATTTAAAAACTTCACCTGATAACAGCACCTTTCCAAAACAATGGTTTGCATATTTAATTTTTGAATAACAAATAGACTCTTCCAATTTTCACTTTATTAATTTTACTAACATTTTAGTAATATAAACCAGGATGCTCCATGACAATATAGGTTTCGCCATTTGTCACTTTTGGACAGAACCGGATTCGATTCCCGTCTAGAAATGGAGTAATTTCTAAAGTCCTCTTCACTGGAGGCTACAGTTACCCGACTCAGCAGGATCAGTATTTTTTTATCCCTCAAAAAGACGTAATTAGGAACATAATATTTGATCATTAATTTGCACATCGATTGTGGACCAAAGTAGAAATCTTACTATTCAAGAGAATTAATGAAATTCTCTTGAATCCTATAATTCAAGGATACCAGGGTATCATGCATCAAACACGCGATTGGGACTTTGACTTCAACTGAAAGATAGAACTCATACAATTTTCAAAGTGTCCGTTTATTTGTCTTTAATAAATTTATGTTTTTGTCTTTAACCCATAAAGGGAAAAACTTAGCTAAGCAACTCAAGTCGAAAATTTAAATCAGAACTGTTTAATACTGGATGGGATTAAGTACAATATCGAGGACCTCGAAGTTTCCCTGTCTTTTCTTATTTGTAGCAGTAGATGCATCAAAGACATTTTCTGTTAGAAAAAGTGACCAATCGAGAAGACGGGAAATTGCTAATTAGAATATTTATTCATGCGTAATTAATGTTAAAAAGTATTTGGAATGCCACACTTTGCAAAATGCCGCTTCAAAAAGAACAGTCCCTTCAAAGTGGCCCTTCAAAGTTTTTTATACCGTGTCCTGACCCGCGCACTCTCCATAGTTCACCTGCAGTTGCTGCGATTTGCATAACGACTCGTTGGTCATAATGTTTTGGTACATCGGTGTATACACAACGGGGTTGTGTATATACCGTTGTTGTTGTTTTATTTATATTTTTAATTTCGGAATATTAGATGGGTCACAGCCTCGAATTGAGACACTACGAGCACAATTGGGACTGGCCCACCTTCCCGTGGTGTGGAGGAGTACCCGGAATCATCTTTCCAGCTGGGTGATGCTTCTGGGTAGCCGAGTGGCCAGGCTCAACAGAACACACACGAACCTACACTGTTCACATAATGTGGCCCGTTTGCAGATATGTGAGCAGTGTAGAATCGAGTGAGGAGGAGTCGAATAGACGTCCTAGGAGCCGTCCCTTACACAAACGCATGTCGATTTAATGAGTCTGGCTTCAAATTTTGTGAATACCTTCACAACGAGTTGCCACGATATTGCACTACTTCAAATAAGGAACGCTTCACCTGAGGAGAAGACTAATGTTACTTATTCTCAGATAGGTACCACCTATCTTAGAATAAGTATTCTTTTTTTTAATTTTATGTAAACCACTGGCTTGTAGCTGTGAAGGGAATTGTATACAGCAATGTGCTTTCTGCCTATCACGAAGAGTTCTTCTTATTCGAAGTAGTGCAATATCGTGGCAACTCGTTGGGAAGGTATTCACAATTTGAGATTTAACTTAAAACGATGCCGATCTATAAATATTCTGTTTATTCAGAAATGGCTGTGTATTAATGATGCTATTGCACTTAACATACACTTAGTCTACATTTCTGGCAGCTTGAGGCTTTATCCCTAAATGCATCTTAGTCTTAATAAAAATAACGTTTAATAATACAGTAAATATAAAAATTCGTGTTTAAAATATTCCACGAGATGGCAGCACTATATACGTTGAAAGATAAATTATTTTAATGGAAATAATTTAAAATTGAACATATGGAGGATGTACTCTCCATTGAGTACAGTATTCAATTAGAAAGGCAGTCGATTAACTAATTAACGGACGTTTCTACAAGATTTTTTTAGTACCACAAATATGAGCGTGCTTGCAAATTTGAAGCCAGACTCATTAAATCGACATGCGTTTGTGTAAGGGGCGGCTCATGGGACAAGGGATGTCTGCCGGGAGCAACTATTAATAATGTCACCAACAGATTTTAAGGGGGGTAAAGAGAATATTATTATTCATGTGGGGTCTAATGACATTAAACGTACACGATCTGACGATTTGTTGGAAAAATACAGGACCATGCTTAAGAAATGCCACAATGTCTGTGTGTCTGCAATTCTACCCACACACGATAGAAGGAATTATATGTTAAAAGCCTCGTGGACTAATTCAACACTTGAACGACCAAGGCTTTTGGGGGAAATTTGTATCAGCATGGCCCACACTTGTAGGTAGAAGGAATTTGTTTTGTAGAGACGGGATACACTTAAACAAAGGTGGTGCAAAGGTTTTTGCCAGTATTATTGAGGATACCTTAAAGGTTCAGGGAAACTGCTAGTCAGGGGGGGATGTGGGTAATTCTGACACGCGTTTATCTGATAATATTGCTCAAAGTAACGCTTGCACATACCTCAAGAGTTCTTATCTGTTACTCCAACTGGACATATTATGTAGATGTTCTGGGGATAGAAACCTTTCAGGTGAGCGGGTAACTAATGCCAGGGAGGAGAACCTAAAAAACTTCAAGGGTTGTGTTAGGGTTGTTAAATATACAAGAACAGTAAATCTTAATTGTTTATACAGTAACGTTAGAAGTGTCGTCAATAAAATGAGCGAATTCGAACTGCTGTAAAAACAAGTAACGCGGACATAATAGGGCTTACAGAGACGTGGTGCCACCCGGAAATTGGGGATGATGAGTTTCAGTACGGCTTGTATAATGTATTTAGGAAGGATAGGTTAGATAGAAGGGGTGGTGGGGTAATGCTTCTTATCAGAAGCAGCCTGAGTGCTACGATAGCTTTCCCGGATTCACACGTGTCACATGCTAGTATAGAATCTGTATGGTGTGAGATAGTTGGAAACAAAGGTATAATGCCAGTAAGAGTAATCTACAGACCAGGTGATTGTGAAGATTATGACAAAAGCCTCTACATGCAAATGGAATGGGCAAGTAAGCGTCAATGCCTTATTATGGGTGATTTCAATTTGCCTCTAATTGATTGGAGTAAATGGGAAGGAAACTCGACATGGGGAACAAAATTTTAAATCAACTAGATGACTGTTATTTGTATCAACGTGTCAGGGAAACTACTAGAGAAAAGAATATCCTAGACCTCATCATCACACACGAATCAGATGACATAACAGGGCTGACAGTAGAGGAACCAATAGCAGGAAATGATCACGGAGTTCTGCGGTGGATGCTAATGAGAGAGATAGCAGTAATTAAAGGGAGATGAATGGGTTATAATTTCAAATAAGGAAATTACGATGCCTTAAGGTATTATATGGCCTCTATTAACTGGGTAGATATCGCCCAGAGAATGAATACAATTGAACTGTGATACGCTTTTAAAACATTAATCACAGATGTCTTGAATGCGTATATACCATTAAAAAAAATACTCCACGAGGAGGGTTCCAAGTTGGATGAACAGTGAAGTTTCCGCATTACTTGAGCAGAAAAAAGGGGCATGGAAAGGTTACAGAGCAATAAAAAGTACTGACGCCTATAACAGCTAAAAGGTGATCTGTAATAGAGCCACAGAAAAGGTTCGACAGGCAAAGGCAGTGAAGGAATAGAGGGCGTGATGTCTAAATTTGCAGATGATGTTAAAATTGGTAGAGTAGTTAATGATCACTGTCAAGCTGAGCTTCTTCAGAGAGACCTAGATAGACTTAAGGAATGGTCAGAAAAATGGCAGCTGTGCTTTAATCCAACAAAGTGTAAGGTGTAAGGTATACAGTAACCCCAAAATAACTTATTCACTTGGTGGAGTTCAACTAAACCCAGTACTGGAGGAAAGGGACTTGGGTGTTACGATACGGTCAGACATGAAATTCTCTGAGCATTGTAAACAGGTTGCAAGGAAGGCCTATGGTGTCCTATCGATGATCTATCGAACTTTTGCAAGTAGAGATAGGGACGTGATAATCCCATTATATAAGGCTTATGTTAGACCACACTTGGAATACTGTGTTCAAGTATGGAGACCGCACCTAAAGAAAGACATCGAGCTTCTTGAAAGGGTGCAAAGAAGGGTAACTCGCCTGGTGAGATCGGCAAAAGGGCGTCCTTATGAAGAAAGACTTCGAATATGTGGGTTGCAGAGTTTGGAAACTAGACACCTTAGAGGAGATTTGATTGAGGTGTTTAAGGCTCTGAGAGGCATCAGTAAAATGAATGAGGACAAACTTTTCAAGATTATAAATGATGCTAGAACTAGGGGACATAAATTCAAGTTACGGGGGGGGGGAATGTTTAGATTCGACTACAGGAAGTTTTATTTTAGCCAGCGAGTTATAAATTACTGGAATAAGTTGCCTTCATGGGTGGTAGAGGCTGACAGTTTGGGGAAATTCAAAGGTCATCTGGATAGTACCTTCGGGTAAGGGAAGCGCATAGGATGATAGGTTTAATTTCCTTTTTATTTATTTTTCATTTTATTTTTTTTTATTTATTAATTATTATTATTTAGTTATTTATTTTTTTTTTTGTATTTATCATTGTTTTGTTCGGATTTTTTTTTTTTTTTTTTTTTTGGCTGGTGCAGCATAAACCATAGGCTTTCTTGCACCATGCTGCCGTTACAAATACTAATACTAATACTAATAAGGAAGGTAAACAAATTGCACGCCGCTCAACCAAACAAAGACAGAAATATCCCAGAACAAGGCACACAGCAATTTCCTCCCTTAAACTATTATACTAGGATTACATAGGAATTCACTTCAACTACCCATGAATATTTTGTGTGTACATTGAGTGTGTTGCTTGGTCGATATGCTGGATGAAAAGCCCAGTTTCACGAGGAAACCTTGCTATCTACGCAAGAGACATTCTAACTGAGCCATGGAGTGAAAACAGAAAATAAAAACTCCTCGCATCATCGATGGGATTCGAACTCGGACCGTGGCTATACCACTGTGTTACCCAAGCAGACTTGACCTCCATTATGGCTGCATAGTTCAGGCATCCAACATATAACTCACGAGCGAGAGACTCACCCTAGAGATTGACATTTTCATGCTGTTCATTCACAACACGTAATCAACACCAAGAACTAAGTAAAATGCCTTATAAAGGACTGTGGGGTTACAGATGAGTATGGTGACGATGCCCATGACTCAAGAACTCTGTAACTAATATTGTTGTAAAAAAAACAAATGCCTCTGATTCCAATATACTTTGCGTAAATCACTTCTACCAGCCTTTTGAAAAACCCCTCCCAATCCCGGGTGGAAAAGACCTGAGTTCGAGTCCCGTAGATGAAGAGAGAAATTTTTATGGGTCGTTTTCACAAAGTGGCTCAGTTAGTCTGTCTCAGGCGCGAGTAGCATGGCTTTTGCTCTGGAAGCTCGAATATTTCGTCCAGCAAACAGAAAATAAACCACAAAACACATGCAATTTAGAGAGATATACACTGTATGTGGAGCAGTATAACCTTAGTCGCTAATGTTCCCAAAACCCAACAACAACAATAAAACATTGAATACCCTGTATTTAAATAATGCGGAGTAAAGGATTTAAACCATGTATCTAAACTGTGTACTTTAAACCATGGAGACTTCATTGGCCAATGACGCTTTCTTCATTGGTCAATATCAGTTTGTAACCATGCGCAAATGTGGTCTTTTTGCATCAGTCCACGGTTCGATTATACCTTAACTTTTGTTCATATTACAACTTATTGAATGTTGAGTACAAACAGGAGCCCCTTATCCTGTTGAATTATTTTGGCCCCCTTTAAGCGGATGATAAATAAAATAAAAAAATTTTCTTGAGTGACCCGGGTCACTCGAGGCACGTGTACTTATGCACCCGCGCCCCTGACCACTCGGCTACGGCGACTAGCGACGCATGCGCATGAAATCGGTTCCTCTTAAAAGTTCTTGGCTGCTGTTCGCAAGAAGTATAGTTTATATGTCATAAAGAAGAAATATTTCTGTTATCTCAATAGATTTCTTAGCAGTCAATCACATTTCTTGCCGTTCCTATGATGACATTCGCTTTCCTCAAATGTTGCCCTTGTAGAATTTGAATTGCCCCCAACGCACGCATAGACATTTTGAACTCGATAGTGCTATAGTACACTGATGTGCAAACTTTAAGGAGCAGTCAGGTTTTCACCTGTAGCTTCTGATAGGAGTCACCTGGATATGGGAAAAGCATACCAAAGGAACCTCGTGAGGTACAGAAATGATGAAGGAAACAGCAATGGAAACAAA